>NW_015114304.1:5600-14527 GCF_001443285.1 Poecilia latipinna | reverse complement strand
TGTGTGTGTGTCTTTGGCAGGTGGAGGGAGAGGGGTGTGTGTGTGTCTTTGGCAGGTGGAGGGAGAGGGGTGTGTGTGTGGCTTTGCCAGGTGGAGGGAGAGGGGTGTGTGTGTGTCTTTGCCAGGTGGAGGGAGAGGGGTTGGGTGTGTGTCTTTGGCAGGTGGAGGGAGAGGGGTTAGGTGTTTGAATGTCGGGTGGTGGTGGAGGGGTGCGAAAAACGGCTTACATTGATTGAACATTTAGATTACTAGTTCTTCCCCAAACCTTGTCCTCAATCAAACTGACCTGCGTAAATTCAGTTCAGCAAAACCCTGTTAATCAGATGTCAATTAAAATCATATGTGCCTAATTATGGAAATGCCTAAAACTTACAAGGCAGTATGCCCTGAAAACCAGTGCTGAAAAACACTGGATTCGATGTTGGTGTTTCAACTATTAAAATTTGACCACAAAACAACATTGATTCAATGACACAGTGTCAACGATAGTAATTGGTTAGAGTGGGATGGTTGTTTGATGGTTGATCCACCGTCAGTTGTTGACCTCAACCATACATGAAACCTTTGTGATGATAATTCAATGTTGAATTAACATATTTGCCAACAAGCCAACAGCAAAGCAGTTGTGTGGTTGGGCCATCCCACTCATGTAAATGGTGGGGGTGGACCGCTCCACTCCTTGTAGTAAGTTGTAGATGTTTTTGTGTCAATATATCACACACACTCAGTAAGACTTTTTATGAACAAGTAAGACAATGTACAGAAAGAAATCAGCACCGACTATCCTCTACAGTGCTTAATTTAAAATGTGATAACCCCCACTCACTAATAAAATGCTCTGACGCAGAGCTCTGATGAGGAGGAGAAGAGGGAAGGGGTGCGGCAAAACAGCTGACATTGATTCAACATTGATCAGACATCAGCATTTCAGTCATTAGATAAACAACATTGATTCAATGACACAGTTTCAACGTTAGTTAAATGGCTAGAGCTGGATGGTTGTTTGGTTGTTGATCCACCGTCATTTGTCGACTTCAACCAAAAATCAACCATTCTGACTATAATTCAATGTTGATTTAACATTGTGTGCTATCTGGGAGGCCTTTTGACAGGAAGTGGATAAAATGTTTAGTGGATTATCATGTAAACACATCCACTGTATTTACATATATTCCGTCTTTTACTGCTCATGTTTAATTTTGAGATGTCAACATTGGTTTTTTTCCACACAAAATCTTGTTTCTGCCGTTTGCAGAATAAACTTAACTAAAATGAACAGCCTACCTGTTCATGCAATGAACTTTTTTCTCTATTTGTGTGGGGGCAGAGAGGCATTTCTCAGCAGTATACCACTGCCACCTCACCCAAATCAGGTACTCACTGCAAACAGTGAAATTTTTGACCAGCTTTTGCAACAGCTGGTGCAGAGACTATTTGACTGACTTGAAATCATCTCATAGGGTGAACACTTCTACTGCAACAGTTCTCAAAGTAGGAGATGTAGTTATCTTAGGGGAGGACAATACCTCCAGACCAACATGAAAAAGGGGTAGAGTCATAGAGGTCTTTCCAGGCAGGGATGGTCTCATACATTCATGTAATGTTCATACTTCTATAGGTGACTTGTTGCACAGGCCTATTCAGTTATTGTATCCTTTACCAGTATTTTAATAGAAGATAAATCCTATAAAGATGAGAATAGTTGGTCATCAGGGGGGGAAATGTTGTGACTTCTTTCCACTTATATGTTAAGTATAATTTGCATGATTAGTGACTTATTTAAAATTGTGTTAAGCATAATTTGCATTTACATTACAGTTTTTAGCAGCAAGAGGGGCCCGTAAGTCAAATTCTGCTCAGCCTTCGACCGGCCCTGCATGATGAGATAAATATGCTGCATTGCATGCAGAGATGCACAATAAACAGGAGATTTAATTCAGTGCTGCTGATGTGGCTTTAGTAGCTCTTCCATTTTGTGTCTGTTGAGTTTTTAATAAGCGCCATCGAAACTGTTTTTGTTTGTCTGAGCTTTAACGGATGAGTTTTTCAGATCTCTGCACTGCTGCGCGCATTGACTGGCTGACTAAGTGGACAAAGCATTTGATATGGTTTGATTCTTCGTGTAACCGGGAAAATAATAATACAATTATTAATAAAATAATTAACCAGCGTGAAACGTTGACTACGAGGCCAGCGCGAAAGCTCCTCACTGGGCCGAACCTGCATGATGAGTGGTTCATTAACAACTAACGCACTGGCCAACTGGGACCACATACATGAACTTTATCAGCGCAGAGCCAGAGCCAGAGCCAGAGCCAGGTGCTGGACAGCGTGCTGGGATGTAAACGCTGTACATAATCCTTTGTTCACATAGATAAATTATTCTCACTGTTTGCTCAATGCACCTCTGAAAGTTATTCTTGTCATTGTCATAGAGGTGCTCAACCAAAGCTAACACCGTGGGTTGTAAACTCTTACCTTGATGTAAAGTTCTCCAAAGAAACATAATTCCTCACAGGGGGATTGATGCAAATATCCATACACCTCTTTTGAGTGAAAGGAGGCACGCAATCCGCGCTGAGGTAAACTTCAGACATCCAACGAGGCGCCAAAGGTGTGATTGGTTCGCTCTCTCGACTTTTAATGCATCAAGGCTGGAGCATGACATTTGAAACAAAGCCTGTTTTCTCGGCAATGTGACAAGGCACTGTGGTCCACAGGTTGCCTGGGTGGAGCTTGCCTTCTTACATGTGACTGATCGAGAGGCTCCATGCAACATAACCTTCTCTCTATCATAAACATTACATCTGTCAGGGAGACATACTGAGGTCTGTGTGTCTGAGGGTACTCCTGACTGTTATGTGTAGGGACCAAGCCATGGCCCACATCTGCTTTGTGAACTTTAACATCCACTGTCTTCTCGTGGTGCACTGGGGAAGTTTCTTTACAGCTCACCTCAGCAAGATACTCATTCAGCACCTCCAGGACTTCACAAACTGATGACCTATCAAAAGTTTTGGACCTGAAAGTGCAAGCCAGGTCTTTACAGGGACAATTCCTAACAAACATACGTGTCACCTTCATCTCAGGGTTTTCAAATTATTTGCCCTGCTCTCTCAGGCAGTCAGAGGCAACGTCGGCTGCTCTGTTCAGTCTCAGCCAGTAGTCATATGGGTCTTCCTGGTCTCTGGGCAAAGTTGAGAAAAAGTAAAAGACAGCAGAGTACTCAGCAGAGCTAAAGTGTTTACTGAGGAGATTATAAATCATGTCAGGATGAGCAGTAATGTTAATGTTGCTATTTTTAAGCCCAAACTTAACTACATCTTTAGCCTTGCCCCTTAGGATTTCATCAGCCTGTTGTTCAATCTTATCACTTTTCCTAATTACTGTTCTCATCTGATCTTTCCAGTCATACACTGTAATGGAGTCTGAGCAATTACCTGCAAGGAGGTTCTTTGACCTTTCTCTGCACGACAACCTAAACCTGGGATACATCAGATACACACACACAGTACTCACTACAGTTTGTGTGGTTGTAGAACTGGGAGCAACAGCCTATATGCCACGGACTTCCATTTTAGCACTTCCACATTTTTTGCCACACAGACCACTTCCAGGGCACAGGTAACAGTATGTCAACAATGGCTACTCTGTCATTGCAGGACTGTTAATGATGCTTATAGAATTATTCAAACGTCCTGAAACGCTCCAACAACGACAAACTTCACAGGATGTGTCAAACTTCACAGTAACTTCAAAGGCAAGTTAATAAATTGTTTATATTCACCATAATGTCTGACGTAGCTAACAGGGACAATCTTGCAAAGATGCTATGTAAACATTAAGTATTTTGATCATCTGTGCGATTAGTGCCCAACGAGTAGATGTAAGTCAAAGCTGAAGTTAGCTTCTGAATGTAGCTAATTTGGAGAATAGCTAAACGATTACATTTACTTTTTCACTATCTTGAGCATTTGTAATGTGTTGTATTTTAAAACCGACAACACCCAGACTGTCATGATGGTTTCTAATTTCTTAACCCACATGCAGAACACCAAGTGGAGAACAGAAATCAGTTCAATTGATTTATTAACACAAAATAATGATCAACAATCAGGGAAAAGCTGCAATCAGGATCACCGGAGCGCTGGGGTGTGAGAGAAGAGAGATGGTGAGTTCAGGGGTCGTGGTAAACGGCAGTGTCGGAATAAACCGACTGGTCTTAATTTGGTGGGGGTTGGTCTTGTCCGGGGGAGAATCACTGTGGTTACCGGGGTTTGGTTCAGGTGGAGGATTGTTGCTAGATCAACGAAGAGGCTGTGGTTGAGGATGGACAGGTAAGCTTTGGATCACAGGAGGCGAGGAGCGAGAGGGGCTGCTGACTGGGTAATCCAAGGAGGTTTGGTAGACTGCGGAGATGTCAGTGGAGCTCTGGTAACCAGTGGGTAATTTCCACGGCGTCTCAAAGGAGAAAGAGGAAGTGTCTCAGAGGAACCCAGGAGCTCAGGCAACCAGTGGGTAGCATCCAAGGTGTCACGAGAAATCACCTGAGGAGGAAGCACAAGGAAATGGCACTATATGTCTACAAAGGGAGATCACAGTGAGTAACACAGAGGGCTAGAGTACCAAATACTGGCTAACACTCTAGCGCTGAAGTGTCAGCAGCTCCCTCCTCATATAGTCCTCCAGATGATGTGATAAATTAATTGCAGGTGTACAGGAATCCAGGAACCACAGGCAACACCCTCAGAAGGAAACAGCCTCTTGGCACCCTCTGATGGTAAAAGAGGGGAAAAGCAGCAAAAAGGAACCATTCCCACAAACCCCAGTTCCCAAAACAGACATTTCAAACCTAACTAGATTATTCTGCACTAATAGCAGAATAAATAAAACATTTGTGAAACCTTCTAATTGATTTGTGAAATTTGTAAAATATCAATGATAAATTTCAGAACGTTTTTGCATCTGGAATGCAATAGATCTGAATTATCAAATTGGCATTATTTGTTATTTTATCTCTGTTTTATTTTCTTTTTGTATCTTTATTATAGCTGGAGATGCACAGCAGTTCTGTTTAGTGGCTTCCTGGACGGATGCATCGGCTGAGCTAATGCTGCCAACAACATTTCTGGCTCCTGCTATTAACTTTTTTGCTTTTCTTTATACAGGAAGCATTCCGTAGCTCTGTTTCCATTTTCTATATTTGCTCTAATTTTTATTTTGTACCTTAATACTTACCTGGTCAATTGAATTGAATGTACATCCTCTTGATTACTGACAGATGTATGAGAACCACATGGACTGAGCTGGTTACGTCAGATCAATCTAAATCTTTATTTCTCATTAAAACGACTTCTTGTAATTTTAAGACATTACTGTAAAATTGCATCTTTATTCTGCTGTTATGATGACTACATTCTCGTAATTAAAAGTTCTTGTAGTCTGACCATAATGCTCCCTTAGACAACTCACAGAAGTAATAATTGAAATAAAGGCACTTGTGAAAGTATTTTCTGTAATTATTTTTATATATAGAAATTGAGGATGGGAGGAATAGATTAAAATCAAATCTGGTATGAAAAAAATCTTGTAATCCAGTCTTATTCAGTATATAATTACATGACTAACTGCATATTACTTAATATTCACATTTCTTTGCTGGTATTACTTAGAAGTGTTTTTAAGCATTTAAATATCCCACTTGAATCTACATGCAAATACTTGATATAATGTAAACACTGAGAAAAGGGGAAAAAAAGGGTTGTGAAATGCAGAGTATTACAAAAGCGATTACATTTTATTCTAAGTATAAACAGGATAACAAAATGAACAGTGAATATACACACTGTGTTCCAAATTATTATGCAAATTGGATTTAAGTGTCATAAGGATTACATTTTTTGTTGTGTTATTAAATTTATAGATGGTATTGTGTGTCAGGGCTCTTTGAATCACTATAATTAATTTCAGAGAGCTGGGTTGATTAGTTTGTCTGGTGAGCTCAAATAAAGGAAATCTACTTCAGAAGGATGTTCCACATTAAGCAGGCCACAGGTTTCAAGCAATATTGGAAAGAGAAAGGATCTCTCTGCTGATGACAATTATTATATAGTGTAGTGCTATATGACAAGGTAACGAAAACTGAAGCGTTATCATACTGTGAAGAGATTTGTGGCTGATTCAGAACAAAGATGGGTTTATGCAGATAAAGGCACAATGAGGAAGGTTTCTGTTAGACAAATTCATCGGATTAAAAGAGCAGCTGTTAAAATGCCCTTACAAAGCAGCAAACAGTTATTTGAAGCTGCTGGTGCCTCTCGAACCTCAAAGTGGAAGATCCTCCAGAAGCTTGCGGTGCATGAACCCACTATTCGGCATCTGCTGTGCAACCCTGGATGGTCCAGATGGAAGCAGTAGTGGATTGGTGGTGGATGGCCACCACATCCCAACACGACTGTGACGTCAGCAAAGAGGTGGTGGAGTCATGTTTTGGGCCAAAATCATGGGGAGACAGTTGGTTGGCCCCTTCAGAGTCCCCGAAGGTGTGAATATGACCTCAGCAAAGTATATGGACTTTCTGATTGATCATTTTCTTTCATGGTTCAAAAAGAAGAGCTGCACCTTCAGTAGCAAAATCATATTCATGCATGACAATGCATGCAAGGAATACCACCGTGTCATTCCTTGCAGCATGACACAGGAATGCTGCAAGGAATATGTCCCTTTTCATGGGCATAAAAAGGGGGGAAAACTCACCATCCTCCTCTGACCTCAACCCTATTGAGAACCTTTGGCGTATCCTCAAGCAGATCTAAAGGTGGGATGCAGTTCATATCAAAACAGCAGTTCTGGGAAGGTATTCTGACATCCTGCAAAGAAATTAAAACAGAAACTATCCACAAACTCATAAGTTCAATGGATGCAAGAATTGTGCAGGTGATATCAAAGAAGGGGTCCTATGTTAACATGTAACTCGGTCTGTTAAAATGTTTTACACTGAAATAGTTTTTGATTTTAGTACCTGTGCCCACTTAATGCTGCACATTCAAAGAATGACCGTTAGCAGTTCTTTATAATCCGTAAAATGCTTAGAAAATCTGCTATGCAATAATAATTTGGAACAGTGCATTTTGAGTTTTTTATTTTTGAAAAAAAAAAATACTGTTCTCATTGGGAGCTTTGTTCAGTAAAATTCAATTTATACTGTAATATAATGTAATCATGACTTGAAAATTATATTGACCATCATTTGCATTGGCCATTTAAGAAAATCTGAGAAAACATCACTTGCATAATCATTTGGAACACGGTGTAATATCAGTATATTACATAGCAGTTACTCAGACATCAGACTTGTTTGCCTTTACTGGTTATGAAAACATGTCACTCTAGAAGAGAGAAAGACCGGCTCAGCTCAGTCCAGGATCACTGCAATGTCAGGGAGGCCAATAAAGTCTGCAGATAGATTTCTGCATATCTGATCCTCCGGTTTCCAGATCCTAATTTAACTGAGTACTGTAAATAAAAAGTTGGTCCATGCTGTGATGATCCGGCAGATTGTGGACTGATGGACACCGTACCGGTCAGCAGGTCCAGGTGCTTGGATCCAAGGGAAAGGTAGTTGGTAGAGCAGCTCAATCATGGCTCAGAAACACATCATGAGGTGTTACCATGCAAACCTGAAAAATTTAAAACAATTAAAAAGAAAAAAAAACAATAAGTGTTCATATTTAGCCACACAACTTAATCAAAAACTAATAAACCTTAAGCTCTTTTTGAGAGTTTTGCTTGAAAATAAATTGACAATATCTCAGGAAATTAAATGTTTAAGTGAAACAGTTCCCGTATCACAATTAAAGGAACTGCAAAATATATTTCAGAGGTGTAACAACACTGAAGTAATTGAGTAAGAATAAACTGAAATATTTCAGAATATGTTAAAATCTGAATATTCTTTTGAAAGTCTGTAGTTGAACCCTATTGATTAATTTAAACTACTATCAAACGCAGTACAGGGTTTGCTTATTATCTGTACCAACATTAATACAAAAAAAAAAAAGATGCATAGAAGAGGTAGTTTATAAAAGTCCAGGCAAACCTAAATTTACCATTTTAATAATAAAAAGCAGCGGGGTGGTGTAACTTCATAGCTTAATTTTTCTAAGCAGAATCTCGTAGAGAAAAAAAAACGCAAAAAGAGGAATTACGTCTGTGTTACGCAAGAAAAGATAATAGCAAACAAGTGGAAAAATTCACACTAACTTGGATTATACTTATTAAACAAACAGCAAAGGTATGCTGTCATATTTTTTATGTGGAGCGGTGACACTTACACGGCTGGAAAGGGAAGGTTTTGGACTTTACTTTGACCGGCTACCTGTGTGGTTTGGATCGTATTGCTCGGTGTTGGTAGAACAGAAAGACGGAATAATTTTCAGGCTGAAGCGTTGCTGCCCTCGGCTGTTCTGAAATTACCGTGCTCGGTATCGCTCCGACTGCATGTCAAATGTATTTTTTATACACCGCAGTGAAGTTAGTTTCAAGTTGGATATTCGATATTCGAGCTCCGGGGAGTAAGCGGCGTTTAGCTCAAGGTTGAACCGATTTATGAACGCTAATGTCGGCCAGCGGTTCTCCACCGCTCCCGGCCCGAGCTCCGCGGAGTAACCGACGTTTAGCTGAAAGTTGATCCGATTTCGGAACGCTACTCTCGGCCAGCGGTTCTCCACCGCTCCCGGCCCGAGCTCCGCGGAGTAACCGACGTTTAGCTGAAAGTTGATCCGATTTCGGAACGCTACTCTCGGCCAGCGGTTCTCCACCGCTCCCGGCCCGAGCTCCGCGGAGTAACCGACGTTTAGCTGAAAGTTGATCCGATTTCGGAACGCTACTCTCGGCCAGCGGTTCTCCACCGCTCCCGGCCCGAGCTC
>NW_015114304.1:0-1233 GCF_001443285.1 Poecilia latipinna | reverse complement strand
GGGGCACAGACTTTTGTTTTCCATTTGTAGCCATTTTCCTTTTTTTTAAGGAATTTATTTGGTGAAAATTGAGTGTTTTTATTCAATAGCTTCCAGGTCTTGTGACCTATTGACCCAGAACCAGTGTGAAATTGCTCTAGTATCCTGTATAGATGAGGCACAGTCATTTGTTTCATATTTTAATTTTTTTTTTAGCAATTTTATTTGTCAAAATTTAGTATGTTTTTGCAATAGCTTCCAAGACGTGTCCTATTGATTCAAAACCACTTTGAAATTGTTTTACAAATCATTAGAGATGAGGCACCCACATTTTTCCCCATTTTAGATCTTTATCAATGTTTTACATAATTTAAATTTACTAATTTAAAAAAAAAAGATTGGTGTTTAATAGCTTAAATTTCATGTGACCCACTGACAAGGAATAAAAAGGGCTAAATGGAATAAAAATGAGTGTGCACCACCTATCCAGTCTAGTAGAATAATTTCACATTGATTTTGAGTTAAGACCCAATTAACTTATGGGTCTTATGACCCATAAGCTATTGAAGAAAAATCAATCAATCATCTTCCCCTTGTCTGCAGTCGGGTTGCGGGGTCAGCAGAGGCCCAGACTTCCGTCTCCCCAGCCACTTGTTCCAGCTCCTCCGGGGTAACCCCAAGGTGTTCCCAGGCCAGCCGAGAAACATCGTCCCTCCAGCGTGTCCTGGGTCTCTCCAGGGCCTCCTCCTGGTGGGACGTGCCCAAAAGACCTCACTAGGGAGGCGTCAAGGAAGCATCCTAATCTGATGCCTGACCCACCTCAGCTGGCTCCTCTCGAAGTGAAAAATCAGCAGCTCTACTCTCAGTCCCTCCTGGATGACTGAGCTTCTCATCCTATCACTAAGGGAGAGCCCAGACACCTTATGGAAAAAACTAATTTTGGCCGTTAGTTTGTGATTTTGTTCTTTTAGTCAGGGCCCTTCAGCCTATGCCATAGATGAAGGTAGAGACAGATCGACTGGCAAATCGAGACCTTTGCTTTCCGATCCAGCTCTCTTCACCACGACAGACTGGCACAGCGCCCACTTTACTGCACCAATCCTTCTATTGATCTCCTGTCCATTTTGCCCTCATTCTTGATGTTATGGATTCTGTATTTTCCTCCATCTCTTTTAGCCTCTTAACACGCTGCAGCATACATAACCATGTTTATATGTGACTGCTGACATGTAAACAGACTGAAACTGATTAGAG
>NW_015114303.1:148539-150500 GCF_001443285.1 Poecilia latipinna | reverse complement strand
CGCCTAACTCCTGGCACATTGTTATAAAAACTCCCGCTAGCTTTCCCCAATGAGTGGGAGTTAAACACCGATATTATTCAGACAGGTCTGGTTGAAAATGTTTGGTTTACAAAGTATTTCAAAGCAGAGCACATCGGTTTGATTGATTAATTAAAGTTAAGCCTTCAAATATAATATGTTTATTTAACCGTAATGTCCTATATGCGATGTGGAGAGTATTATATTTGTAAATGAATAATTTGTATTCCTTGTAGAAAAGTGCAGTACACATTTGAACATTTTATAATCAAACTAAGAGATTTCCTTTTTACTATGGAACATCCTTTACTATAAAAGTTGAAGAATAATATAGAAATCAGTAATACATGACTGAAAAACAAACTTCGGCTCCGTTGTTTTGTTTGTTTTTTCTTCTCCGCTCTCTGCTTCACGCTGTCACGGTTGCTTGGCAACATGAGTTACGCTGAGGTGGGGGCGGGGACAGTTGGTGAAGGCTAGACCTGTCCGAATCCACAGATAATCCTTCGAAGGATGCAGACCCTGAATTCGGACACAGCTTTTGAATTCGGACAGGCCTTGTCGCCACGCTATGACGTAATCGGCATACAAATCCGTCCTTCGAAGGATGCAGACCCTGAATTCGGACACAGCTATGGAGGCTAACGGTGGAGCTTAGCTTACACATTTGAAGTTGTTGTCCAACCGGAGCAGCATATTAACAACTTAATCCTCAATATAGTCCGTCATAGTTGTTGTTTTTCTTACCGCTTGCGCGTCTCAGGACGCAGAATAGTGAGATTTGTTGAAAATCAGTGACGTTCAGTTCGGATGAATGAGACCAGGACGTTAGGTCGCATTTTAATCGGATACGTGCCAGATATGGGTCGCACTCGAAAAAGAATCCGACCTGTGCTGTTCAAACTGCCATCAAAAGATCGGATACAGGTCACATTATTGGGTCGCACCCTTAGCGTGTTGTTGTTTAATCAATGTATCCATGGAGACCACTGTTTTCCAGGTAATTTAAAAAAGGAATCGGTTTCAAAACTTATTTCAAATCAAAACAACTAGTCAACATTAACTAAACAATTTAACATGTTGTTGTTTAATCAATGAATCCATGAATACAACCGATTTCCAGTTAATAATAATAAAAAATGGTTCCAAAACTTCTTTCAAATCAAAACAACAACATATTAACAATTTAACGTTGATTAAGCAACAACATTGATTAAAAATTCCATGTAATATTTCGAAAAGCTGGTTCCAAAACTTATTTCAAATTGAAACAAATAGCATTAACTAAACAATTTAATGTGTTGTTTAATCAATGTATCCATGAAGACCACTGTTTTCCAGATAAATAAATAAAAAAACTGGTTCCAAAACTTATTATAAATAAAAACAACTAGTCAGCATTAACAAAACAATTTAATGTGTTGTTTCTTAATCAGTGTATCCATGGAGACCACTGTTTTCCAGTTAATTAAAAAAACTGGTTCCAAAACTTATTTCAAATCAAAACAACTGGTTAGCAGTTATCATAAACTAAGCAATTTAACATTTTGTTTAATCAATGTATCCATGAAGACCACTGTTTCACAGTTAATTTTAAAAAAGAACTGGTCCCAAACATTATTTTAAATCAAAACAATTTAACGTGTTGTTGTTTAATCAATGTATCCATGGAGACCACTGTTTTCCAGGTAATTAAAATAAAACTGGTTCAAAAACTTATTTTAAATCAAAACAACTAGTCAGCATTAACTAAACAATTTAATGTGTTGTTTCTTAATCAGTGTATCCATGGAGACCACTGTTTTCCAGTTAATTAAAAAAACTGGTTCCAAAACTTATTTCAAATCAAAACAACTGGTTAGCAGTTATCATAAACTAAGCAATTTAACATTTTGTTTAATCAATGTATCCATGAAGACCACTGTTTCACAGGTAATTTTAAA
>NW_015114303.1:130622-145432 GCF_001443285.1 Poecilia latipinna | reverse complement strand
AAAACAACTAGTCAGCATTAACTAAACAATTTAACGTGTTGTTGTTTAATCAATGTATCCATGGAGACCACTGTTTTCCAGGTAATTAAAATAAAACTGGTTCAAAAACTTATTTTAAATCAAAACAACTAGTCAGCATTAACTAAACAATTTAACGTGTTGTTGTTTAATCAATGTATCCATGGAGACCACTGTTTTCCAGGTAATTAAAATAAAACTGGTTCAAAAACTTATTTTAAATCAAAACAACTAGTCAGCATTAACTAAACAATTTAACGTGTTGTTGTTTAATCAATGTATCCATGGAGACCACTGTTTTCCAGGTAATTAAAATAAAACTGGTTCAAAAACTTATTTTAAATCAAAACAACTAGTCAGCATTAACTAAACAATTTAACGTGTTGTTGTTTAATCAATGTATCCGTAGAGAACACTGTTTTCCAGGTAATTAAAAAAAAAAACTGGTTCCAGTACTTTTCCAAATCAAAACTAATCAACATTAACTAAACAATTTAACGTGTTGTTTAATCAATGTATCCATGGAGACAACTGTTTTTCAGCTAATAAAAAAAAACTGGTTCCAAACCTTATTTCAAATCAAAACAACAACACGTTAACAATTTAACGTGTTGTTGTTTAATCAATGTATCCATGAAGACCACTGTTTTCCAGGTAATTTTTCAAAAAGTTGTTTCCAAAACTTATTTTAAATCAAAACAACTAGTCAACATTAACAAAACAATTAACGTGTTGTTGTTTAATCAATGTATCCATGGAAACCACTGTTTTCCAGGTTATTTTTCAAAAACTGGTTCAGAATTTTATTTCAAATCGAAACAAATAGGATTAACTAAACAATTTAACATATTGTTGATTAATCAATGTATCCATGGATACATTGTTTTGCAGCTATTAAAAAAAAAAAACGCTGGTTCCAAAACTTTTTTCAAATCAAAAGAACAAGTCAACATTAACTAAACTATTTAACATATTGTTTTTTAATCAATGTATCCATGGAGACCACTGTTTTCCAGGTAATTTAAAAAAAAACTGGTTCCATAACGTATTTCAAATCAAAACAACTAGTCAGCATTAGTTATAATAAACAAAGTAATTTAACATGTTGTTTAATCAATGTATTCCAAACATTATTTCAAATCAAAACAACTAGTCAGCATTAGTTATAATAAGCTAAACTATTCAATATGCTGTTTTTTAATAAACAGATCCATGGAGACCACTGTTTTCCAGATAATAATAAAAAAAAAAAACTGGTTCCAAAACTTATTTTAAATCAAAACAACTGGTCAGCATTAACTAAACAATTTAGCGTGTTGTTGTTTAATCAATGTATCCATGGAGACCATTGTTTTCCAGGTAATATTTAAAAAAACGTGTTCCAAAACTTATTTCAAATCAAAACAAGTCAGCATTAGTTATAATAAACTAAACTATTCAATGTGTTGTTTTTTAATAAATGTATCCATGGAGACCACTGTTTTCCAGGTAATTAAAAAAACAAACTGGTTCCCAAACTTATTTCAAATTGAAACAACTAGTCAGCATTAGTTATAATAAACTAAGCAATTTAACGTGTTGGTTTTTAATCAATCCCACATCTGACACCAGTTGTTAACGGTGGCCACGGATGGATTGTAAAGGTGCGGGATAATAACCACTCCAGGAGGGAACAATGTTGATCTTCTTTTAATGAAGATAACCGAACATGAGTACAACTGGATAGTTTATGTGCTCTAACGCCGATGCAGACGAACTTTACATGTCCACACCAGAGTCAGCGAGCATCCAGAACTAAAACAAAAACATCCCCTCCAGAACACACAACTGCTGCATGCAGAATTCCGTTAACAAAGTAAATGAACAGTAACGCACTTAAACTCAGATCAGCCTAGTAAGTACGGGAAGTAATGCAGAGATAAGCAGATGCATACAAGTACTACAGTATACATGGAGACCACATAACGTTTTTCTGGTTGTTTTTAGGTCTAGACTACATTTACCAGCGGGGGACCAGTGTGGAGTTTTTTTCATTAGGACACAAAACAACCACATTTCCTTGCCAAATTGACAATAAAGTAATTCTATGTCTCTCTAACTCTAACAATAAGATGAAATAAAATAATCCAACACAAAACAGTTAGCCACCGTTTAGAACCACCTGTCTTCAACAAACCTGATAGCTTCACAGTACAGCTGCATTTATACTGAGATTAAATTGCTTTTAGGCAGATTTTATTATTTGAATGACCTCTAAAGACTATAGATACTGTATTACAATGTTGGCCTCCCCTCTCAAATTTTTATCTGTTAAGAAGTTTTGAAGTTTCCCCTTCATAATCATGTGCTGTTGGCCTTTTATATAATGTAAAACACATTGAGCTTTGTGGTTTGAATGGGAATACTTTTGCGAGGCATTGTAAATGAATTTATTTAGTCATTTTCTTTCTCACAATTATGAGTTTTAAAGTTTTAAAGAGTTCTCTGAGATTTAACTTAAAAACTTTTAGATTTTTTTTCTCTTTAAAGAAAATGTCTCACACATTGTTTTGTGCAAGTATTTCTTCAGCTTGCATTCACAAAAATGTTTCACGTTAAAGCTACTGGATTACTTTTTTTTTAGGCTACCCACATTTCATGGAAAAGCCGCATCATCCGCTTGTTTTCAACTAAAAGCCTTTTACACAAGTGTCTCTTTGGCGCCCCCTGCTGTTTTTAGCTGGCATTGATGGTGTTATTTAAGCGTTTCTCAATTAAATTCCAAATAATTTCTTCTCAAAAAGTGAAACAGCCTATGGCTCTGCACATGATCAGTCGTCACACAGCTTCATGGAGGATCACTTTTTATTAAACAGATGCTGCTTATGTGACTCACTCTTATCACATGCACATTATTATGTGACTAACCAGTAAATCACAGTCCGGTATCCAGGCCTCGGCTGTTTTATTTACACATAAATTCTTGGTTTCAATTACATATAATCATTTATTTATTTAATCAGCTGCTTTCACAATATTCAGTTATAGATCTCTTTTTGACAGCAGATACACACGACAAGAAACAACAACAACACACATTCTGTTAATAACTTGGTTTCACGACATCTGCAGGGGGTCGCCCACAGACTCCGAAATGTGTACCGGGTGTGGTTGCCATGGGCGCAATGATGAAACTACCCATATGTAAACATAAATCTCTGAACACCGATACAGATGCAGCTATAAATACACATCAGCACATGTGGAATGACAGTAAATATATATATATATGACTCTCCAGTATGATTTCTGTTTTCACTTCACATCAAAAAAAAAAAGAAAAAAAAAAAAAGCTAATCACTTGTGTTAAAACAGGAAAAAATAAACTTTAAACTAGGACAATATATAAAAAGTCTTTTTGTCCCTTGGTTGTAAAAGTGGTAGAGGATTTCTGATGAGCGGTTTTTACCACAGGGAATGATCA
Organism: Poecilia latipinna; assembly: GCF_001443285.1. Classification (NCBI taxonomy): domain Eukaryota; kingdom Metazoa; phylum Chordata; class Actinopteri; order Cyprinodontiformes; family Poeciliidae; genus Poecilia; species Poecilia latipinna. Next base: position 141,951 of record NW_015114303.1, on the reverse strand, counting down.
TGCAGCACAGTCGTGGCAGAAGCTGACCAAAGACTGGGGGTCAGAGGGCAGACAGCGTGAGAGGAGAGGAAGAACATAACTTAATAAACACACGGGATGAAGACATAAACTGGACAACTGTTTAAACTTTGAAATCTAACAGGTTGCAGTCGATCTTGTAGTAGACGTAGGGATAGTACTCCTGCTGGCTCAGGTTCAGGCCTGGGATGTCCATGGCAGACTGGAACGAAGCACAAGACTTAGTGTTTGGAGAAACGTTGAGTTTCTGCAGAGGAATCATCTCAATACATCTTAATCAAGCTATCTATTAAACAGAATATGGTAATGGTTTGTTTAAAACCAACATGGTGGAAGAGGAAGATTAAATTCAAAGTCTGTGTTGTCACAGCATATCAATATGCATACCTAAAATTAATCAATTATGAACAAAGAATAAAGATCTAAAAAGCCATAAAACAGTGCTGAACAAAGAAGAAAAATCTAAAGTAGTGAAATGTTACATTTTTACTAAAGTTCTGTTTTACATTTAAAATATTGAAGCTTTTTTTTAAACCACAGTTGGTTATAGGATAAACAGAGGTTTTAAAGATGTCTGATGAAAACTAGATGCTGTTACAATGTAGAACTCTCCCTCCCCCACCTATTTCTATGTACTGCTGTTTATCTGGGGGAAACAGGCTACTATACGTTTCTCATGCTTATGAGACAAATGACTGTGGCTGCTGTTTAAAAATAGTTGCAGCTATAAAAAAGAAAAACTTAGATAAATGGTATTGATGGAATTATATAAATGATTGCTTCCCAGAAAGATTAAGAGTAATTGTTTTTCTGTATTAAATAAAAACAAATCATTTTTGATATTTTTTTATATTCTTGGTACAACAAGTCTGTGGTATTTTTACTCATATTGTGGGAATCTAATGTTGGTGAATGTGTAATTAAAGTAGTTAAATGTCAACATTTCTGTGGAGCCATTTTATTGTGTTTTCTGTTTTATTGCAGATCCTGAAAGTAGTTTTCCTCATTATTTTTAAATAAATATCGCTGCAGTTTTTATTTCATTGTGTTTCTTTACAGGGATGACTTCAGTTGGCAATTTTATCCCCTTTTTAATATCAAAATGTAGGGTCTTTTTTCTTCAATTTTTTTGTCAGTTCATAATTGTTTAGCTTCTAAATTATGACTGCTTTTACTTGGGAGTATCCACCAGGCAGTGACCTGCAGTGACCTGTTGTAACCACAAGAGAGAGCTCATGTTTCACAGTTACAGTGAAAACAGATTCAAAACCTGCAACAATTAAAAGGCCAGAAGAAGAATTTTTTTCACAGCATCTACAACCTTATTGCCATCAAATAAAAAAAAAATACCATAATTGTTTTTGTTAAAACACTGACTTTTAAATTTTATACTTAAAAATAATACTAAAATATGGATTTTGTAACATTTTCCCTTGTTTTATTATTTTTTACTATTATGATTCAATTATTTACTTAATTATTTATTTAATTTCTCCTAGGGATCAATAAAGAACTCTGTCAAGAATTGAATCAGGTAAAATATAAAAAGTTTTGATTGAAATTTTATATTTTTCTGTTTAATGTAAGATAATCTAGAAAAACTGTGGAATTCATGGAGGTCTTCTAATTTAATGTCATCAACAAAAATACTTATATTTTTGGTTGCATAACAATAGAAGCATGACAAGTCTCAATTCCTCCTAGACTCATTTTGTGAATGATCACAGAAATGACATGTTCAAAAAAATTTAACTCAAAAGTGTGAAATACAGAAAAAACAGTCATGTACCAAATACACACCCCTGTTGAATCCCATGTCCATAACATGGAATCCCATGTCCATAACCATATTTTCTAGATCTAAAGATCTAGAAAATGTGCTATGGAGGAGAGTGAGGCACCTGATTTCAGAAACCAAAATATTTTTTGTCACTTATGCATTTAAAATAAAAAAAGGGCTAGTATTTTATTTTATTTTATTTTATTTTTTTTTCATTTTTTAGGATTGGAACGTAGTTCATACAAAGCACATGTTCTTAGATTGAAGTCAGTGTTTAGATATCTTCTTTTGTAAATGACCTTTAATGACTGAAAAGAGTTTTTTTTCACAGTTTTTAAAGAGATTGTGTCTGGATTATATACTAATAAATGACATTAAAGTACTGCTTAGTGTGCTTTATTAATAAGGCTAGTCTTTCCTTATTGTCCATAAGATCAGTTCAGCAGAAGGGAGTGTTATTACAGCACTCACGTCAATGATAGCTGCTGCACTGCTGTCCAGATGTTTGTACAGGTCATTCAGAACCTCCCGCAGCTTCTTCATGGTCTTCTTGCTGGGTTGCAGAAGCATTGCCTGAAAGTTCACCGGCAGCCCATATCTACGGGAGAACAACATGGCAGACATGTTCACTACCACTGGGTTTAGTTGCAACAGAAGTGAATCTAAACTGTTAAATGAATACCTCAGAACAGATTCCACAAAGACCCTCAGTGCTTTAATGTGAATCCATGCGATGAAGGCTTCACTGAAGTTAACTTTTAGCCATCGGACGAGGGGACCCTGCAGAGACCGGAACAAGAGGATCAGTTATGTTTGGCTTAAAAGTTTACTTTCCATCTAAATTTGGATTTATTTTTTTTATTAAAAGGGGCACAGTTTCTGTACCAGAGTTTTATGCAACTTCACTGACAATCAGTCCCTCTAATTTTTTGTGATTCAGCAATCACAAATTTACACAAAGCCAACAGATCCACGCATTCTGTCCTGCCAGTTTATTGTAAATTTTCTGAAAAATAGTCAAAAACATAGGGTTCAAGTGACTGCCAACTCCCACCTGCAAGTGGCAGTATTTCTTACTTCTATTACAACGCTGCCTCCGTCTTACTTGATGTCAAGTTTTAGTCAATATGAAGTGTACCAAAAATCAAGCTAAAAAAAGCTCCTTAATGAGTAACATTGTGTGTCCAATCCATCTGCTTATTGTCTCACATTTGTCTTTTGTCTATAGATTTTGGAAGGGATTTTAACGAGGAAAAATATGACAAAATTCTTTGTAAACATTTCTAAGGTAGCACCATGAAATGAGTGATTTTGACTGCAAAAATAAAGAATTAAAAAAAAAAAAGGCAAAATCCTGGAGGGACTGGATGGATACGATTTTCAAAGTGATTCAGGTTATAACATGTAAAAGCAAACATTCCTGTTTTCTATGCAGAACATGGAAAATATCCAGCAGTGTGATGTTCCCCACATGGGGCAGGAGCTGAATTCAGATCCCATGGCTTGTAAGAGCAACTGATTATTTTATTATACTTGGCTATAATATTACAACCAGAAAATGTACGGGATGACCTAAAGGCCGAACATTCTGAAGCACCGAAATGGGCTTTGGTTTAAATACTGCATCGTTGATGATTCAATAATCTAACCTAGAAAAAAACAAAACAATCCAACAGGAATCAGTTGATCTATATGTAGAAAAGTCAAGTGTCTCACAATCAACTTCACTTACAAACTGCTTCTTCTTATCTGTGGAGAGCCTTGTCATCTCCTCCTTGTCAGCCTTCATCTCCTCTTCATTGTACTGGAAGTCTCTCACCGTGAATCTAGCAGGAAAAATAATAAAAAAAGCTTTGCTTAATCAAACAAGCACCGTCTTGTGGAAAGCCACATGTCAGGGGAGAGAAAACGGCACCAGACTAAATCATAAACTCTTACTTGTTCTCTCTGGCTTTGTGCTTGAAGTCATCTATGGCTTTCCTGAACAAAGTAACGCTGAACAGCCCACTGTCGCTGTCTTCAAACAGCAGGCTGGAGAACAGCATGAACGAGGATTTTAATATTGCAAAGAGTCGTGTAAAAATGCTCGGTATTGTTGTTTGATCAAATTTTTGTCACTTACTTTGACGATCGAGGCACCACCATCTCGGCCAGTGTTTCATATGTTTTCTGCCAGTCGGGATAATTAGTCCTAAAAGAACAGAGCAGAGGCGTTAATGATCCAAACCGTTGAATCAATCATGACTAGAAGTTTTAGACTTACTTTGGTACAACCACCAGCATAGTAATGAGGTACTCTGAATCCAGGACAAAATCTTCCTTTTTGACAATGTCAGCCAGGCTTCTGGTCAGCAAGCTCCCCCTAGTGGCAAATGATAATTATACAGGAATACAAAACCAGGGAAAGAAAAGAAAACAAAAACATTCCAGTTCACATCTGAATAGAGTAGAACAATAAAGCACCACATTGAAGTTTCTTCTTGATTCCCTTAAAAAAAAAAAAGCTCGTTAAACTAAATTTGAATACATGTATCTAACACTTACGCATTCTTCCTTTCCAAGTTCTGCAGGTTTCCCTTCAGGTTGTTATAAGCTGAAGCTCTGGCCTTCAAGTCATTGTCGATTTGGGTTACTTGCTGAAGGAAAGCAGAAGCAAAGCACAGATTTAACAACTTACAAAGAATCTAAAAGCACTTGATGGATGGAAAATCTGGCAACATCAAACAGAAACAATCCAGCAAACTAATTATTACGAGGATTCTGGCAAAAAAATTCACAGAACTTCAGAGATTATTGAAATCGTATGGACAGACCTACCTTTGAGATGATTTCTGAGATGTTTTTAAGGGACTGCTTTATGGGATATTTCGCCATGTCCCACTGGAACCGTGTGATGTAGGTGACCAGGTCAACTAAAACACAAACATTAAAACATTTGATGTTTTTCTGAGATCTGGAAAAGTACTCACAGTTTTTCATAATGTGTCAAATATGTCAAACCCCAAATCTAAGTGTGTTTTATTTGTATTTTCTGTGATAAACTAACACAAACTCATTAAAACAACACAATTCTTCCTATATATAACTTATTAACTGAACAACAAAGTTAGAACTGTACCTCCGTTGGCCAGCAGGTTCTCCTGCACTTTGTCTCGGCTGTCCTCCAGCACATCGGCCATGTACTGAGCCACCTTCTTCACCACACTGCGAAACCCCAGAAGACACCAAATTATGATGTGATCTCATAACCCGCAAGCAAAAAGCTACCGAAAGCTCAGAAGCTTTCACACATAAATGTTAAAAAAAAAAGGTTAGTTCTAACATGGCCCATCAAAGCAAATCCCATCAGAGGGCCAAACGCTACATAAGAAACTACTATTTTAGAATAATATCCAATTCTCTTATTGTACATATGAAATGTTTTAGACAAATAAGATTTATTTTCAGATTTACTAAACGCAAACTTTGAAGAGGAACTAAATTTATGGCCGATGGACGGCAAACAACTGCTGCTGTGATGTAAGGTTGGTTTTTTTCCTCACAGATGTGGAAATCCCCACAGTGGAACCAAAGCATAGATCAGGCAGTAACAGCAGTGTGCAAGTTCTGGATGAGAAACTTTTCCAAAAGACTAAACTTATACCAGATAGGCCGTACGGCCAAAACATGACTAAAGACAAATCTGCTGATGTGTCACCCAACTGTAAAAGGCCAAGTTTAGATCTAAGCAGCTCACTGTTCGCAATTCCCAGCAAAATTCCTCAAGGTTACGAGGTCAGAGAGGAGGGCAGAGAACGATAAACCGGCTACATCTGAGGGTCAATGTTGAACATTAGTGCTTTGATAGAGATGCAACAATCAGGTTTTCACTAGTTAAGGCCAACATACAGGTTCCTTTCCGAATTAACTCTCTAAATCCCTCAAATCCAGGCTGTTTTTACGGACTTAACCTACAATTTAAAGATCTGAGTCACTCAAGAGAAATTTCAACAGTTCTAATCTCTGGATGCTAGGTTAGTGCTTTCGATCATCAAATGCAAATGCTAAAGAAGCACCACAATAATAATAACATTTCTAGTCATGAAGTGTGAAGTGATGTGAATACCTTTCGACAAATGAATCTAATTTGGCGAGTTCGTCTGAAAGTCCAACCAAGACATCAAGCGTTCCCACCTGTTTTATGCATAAAATAGAAAAGAAAAAACATTAAAACATTTTTGCCATTTAGGGATAGAGACTCTCTCCCCCCCCCCCCCCGAAAGGTCAACAAGGTCGTGTTTGAACACTGACATCTAACGCTAAACCAGCCTGCAGTGACGCCCAGGGGGGGGCCCTGTGTGCTTAGGATGGCGCCTCTTTGTCCAGGGTTGCTCATGCATCGCTAACGGTTCCAGGAGGACACCACAGTCCCACGTAGAAACAACATCAGCAGGGTGCACTTACTCCGTGTTCAGCACGGAGACGAGCTGAACCCATGGTCTGAGCTGCTCCATGCATTAAAACTTTGCCTAAACGCTTTCACCATGCAGAACAGCGATGTGTGCAGGGGCTGCTTTTCAAATAGACAGTCTGCTTACTCTTGACAACGGATCCACACGGTGAGTTGTCTTGAAAACTACATGGATTTCAGACTGGATTTTAAAAAACGGGTGGGAATATATTCTTAAAAAAGTGAAAGGATGAAAACTGACAACCAGAGAAGCACTAGAATCTGTTCTAACCTTGAGGTCTGGGATGCTGAACTTGTGATTGGTGGAGAGGTTGTTAGTGCGTGTGGTTGCTCCCATCAGCTTGTCCCATGTTTGTTGGCAGGTCTTCTCTCCAGGAGCAGAGATGAGCCAAAACTCGGTCATGGTTATAGCTCTGGAGAAGATTCTGGAAACTGGAAGGAAAGCCCTTTTAGGAATATTTTAAATTATTTCCACAATTATATAAACATTTAAGTTAGCAATACAACGCACTATACTAATAAATTGCTATTCCTTGACTGCAATACATCTAAGGCGATGTACTGACATGGTTTTTATATGTAAAATGCAGGAACGGATGGTCATACTATACCATTAGGCTAATGAGGAACTCATTCAATAGGGATGTTCATTATTGTCCTGGCCTTAATTTATTGCCTTCTCTATTCGACTTCGCTCCCGGCTAATAACCAAACAGCAGTATTGAATATTACCCAAATAACGTGTTGAAACAACGGCAGAAAACGATAGTTAAGGTCAAGCAACATCCAGCAGGGATTAGCTGCCGCTAGCCACTGGGCTAGCTATGCTAACAACAACAACACAGGTGTGTTTTTTTTCGAGCTCTTTAACGATTTCACTCACCCGTATGCTAACTAAGTTGGTGTTACTGGTGGAAATACAGCCGCCTGTAGTGATTCTATGGCTTGGCAATGTTCATAGTTGCCATTCAGCGCTGATCGTGAGGTCTCCTGACAGCAGCATCAGAGTCAGCTGATCCAATAGAGGAACCGGAAGGCCTCTGTCAGGTTTACCGAGGAGGCCGCAGCGACACCCACTGGTAGTAGAATGACAGTGCAGTATGAGTTGTTTTTCACAGTGGTATTGGATGAAGGGAGATATTAAATAAGTCTATAGATAGAGGGTGTAACCTTTCGTATATCTTGCCTTGTCCATATTTGTTGTATTTTTCTATATTTTGTGACATCTTCTTTTAGTAGTTTAGTAGTAAACATTCCTATTGTCTGTTTTCCTTACCTTGTAGTAGCATCTTTAACTGCATGTCCTTTGGGTAATTTTGTGTATTAATTCTCTCATTTGCACTCTTCCATATTATATAACTTTATAGTTTTAACCATATCAAGCAAAGAAACCTCTCATAGAAGACTCTAAAACAATAAAATATCAGAATAAGCTTTACTGGCTAAGGTTGTGTGTACAAACATGGAATTTGACTTCAGTTTTCAAGCACTCACAGCACAAAGACATAAAGTACAAAGATATAAACTTCAGAGGAAATAAAATGAAGAATAAAAAGAAAACTATAACCCATTTAATAAATTGCAATATTACTGAAAAGTCCATTAAGTAACACATTATGTAGACTAATTACACACCTTGAGATGTTTGAAAGCCTTTATTTCTGTTAATTGTGATAATTTTCCACTAACAGACAATAAAAACATGACATTTAAAATTTAAATATTACATCAGACCAATTAAAAAAATAAATTTTTCAAAAACATAAATGTGGATTTAATGAAAAGTTTGCGTCATACCTGTTTTAAGGTTATTTTCAGAGCTCCTTTTAATCTGACAAACAAGATTCATTGGGACATGCATTCTTATTTATTATACATGCAGTCAATAATTATGAACAAGGGCCCCAATATTGTGTGGGTCCCCAGTCAGTTTCTTTAGTAATGTATCCCTAGCAACAATAGTGTAAATGTTATATAAGAGATATTGCAGAGAAAAAGCATGTTGTCAAAGGTCACTTTTTTTGTTGCCATGTATGGTTTTGACAAATGTCTTAAACTGTAAGACCTCCACCTCAGAGTCCAGCTACTGTCGACATCCTCTATACTTTAGCATTTTATTAGAGCAGGAGACAAATGATGATTGGTGCCAAGTCTGTGACACTTGAGGTTTGAGGGTTGCTAAATTTAGGCAAGTCAGGTCAGGTTTCCTGATTATGGGTGTCTCCTGCAAAGAAAGCGAGGAAAACGCCCCCAAAGGGACATGTTTATAGTTCAGTGGGCCTGGGGTTTATTGTTTGGGACACAATGCTTGGTCTGTCTGGAGCCAACCCTCGATATCAAACAGCAGGCTTGAGTTTGCCCGTGGCTGGCAGCAGGCCAGTCTGCAGGGACATTATCAGGACACCACATGCCAGTGCTGGGCAGTGTGCCGCTGGGAGTCTGGTGTGCGATCAGCTGAGGCTCAGTGAGGATGAAGCTGTTTCCAGTACTGTTTCTGCCACAAACAGCAATGTGGAAAGCTTTTTTCTGACATTTCTATGGAGAATAGGCGCCTAGAAGTATTCAAGAATTTAAGCATAATAGAATAGATCTGTTGACTTTTGTCATTATTTTGTTGCTAGCTTGTCTTCTCTTTTTTATCTCTCTTACTGATTAGCAGTATACAAATGAACAATAATACTGTTGATCAAGCAGAAAACTGGCGAGCTGAAGTAAACTGCTACATTTTTTTATTAAGACAAAAGAGTGTTTATAATGTTTTTATAAACTTTATTCTTGCACGTAACTAGCTCAACTATCGTGCAACTTTCTGCCATCTACAGTTCACGCATGTTACCGTTGCCCAACTTTGCAACCAATTGGTAAACTATGGCTCCCCCATTTTGCAAGAGCAAAATATAAACCATCTGGCTTTAAGCAAACCCAAAAATGTTTAGAATAGAAATGTTCTTTATTACGATACATTTTTGTTTGAAAATTTCCACAACTTTACTCCTGATCCAGCACACTGTCCTCTCACTAATGTTCTTAAGCAAACACCTGAGGCCTGTCCAGAAACAGGTGCTTATAGATAAAACTATAAACAGGTTGCATCAAATTCTAGGTAGTAAAGGGAAATGAATATTAACATACACTTTTCAGGGGGGTTTTGGCTTTTTTTGGTAACATCTTATTTTGCTTCTACTTCTCAAATTGGCACTTTTTGTGCTGCTCTTTCACATAAAATATTCCAATGAAATACTGTGAAGTTTGTAGTTGAAACTTGACAAAATATGAAAGGGTCCAATGGGTGTGAATACTTTTACAGGCCACTGGATATTTGATAATCCAGTAGAGAAAAAAAACTCACACTTACAGCTTATTTAAATAAGATCTTGCTTGATTCATGGGAATTACCTCAGGTTTTATTTCCCAGAAAGAATACACTTTACTCCTTTCATTTTAGTCTGAGACACTCTCACAAGTTCATGATATGACATAATTATGAAGCTTAAAGACACTGTCTTTTGCAGGGTGGAGACAAAGGTTAAATGTGCATCATTTTTCAGACTGCGTTATTGTTTGGCCTTCAGGTATTATCTTGCAGTCTCTCTCCACCTCTTTGATACAATTGTTGAAAATGACATGTCGAGAAAATGGCTGCAGATAAGGGCTGATTCATCTTTTCAGTTTATTTTTAGGTCAATTTACTTTTTTTTTTCTCCTTGATAAATGTTTTTGGATTCTTATTTCAAATCACATCAGAAATAATGTTTTATATTTGTTGCATTCAAAGCTGGACAAATGCTGCTCAATTTAGTCTTGTATGCATACTCATCGCATGAACAAAAATGTATAAAGCATTGAGATAAATGTCTGACTTTTTCATTTGATTTTGGAAACAGTGTCCAGCTTGTCAGCACAGACTCTGAATAGCAGGGACGGTCCATCCAAGTGTGTTGTTATGGGTTCTTGGATCCAGTTGTGTTTCTTTTCCCCTGATTATCATGCAGATCATTGTGAGACATTTGTTTGCATTTCCTTTCTGCTCACCGACATTCTCTGGCAAAAAGCGAAGAAACCATGTCTATGTAACTTAACAACACCACAGCAACTTGCATAAGATCAGTCCATAGCGGATTTGTGCAGTCACTCATGTCCACATGATGGATTAATGGCCTAATAATTAAACATGGATTTACAAAGAACTGATAGCTGAACATTCATTATATTGGTGACTGAGATTAAAAAAAAAATTGGGTGTTGTTTATACATTTTTTCTCATTTAATCGGTTTTAAAAGGCTTGTTTTGTTCTGTCTGACTAGAAATTCAGTCAGACCTGATTTAGATTCTGTCTAAATCTGTGCACTGAGGTAATCTGTTTGCAATGTTTGCAGATATGAATTCCTGCAGCACAATGCAGCCACTGGAGTATTTGGCCTGACGGTGGGTGGTACGCATGTCCCTCTGTCGCATACCCAACGGGCTGCACTGCCTATTATGAGCCAAACAATGGAAATCAGGAGCAAGCTTTACTGGAAGCCACTCTAGATGCTATGTATGATTAGCCTTATATATACATTGCTTCAGTTTGTGTCGCAGAAAACGGGCACAAAACACGGAACAGCTTTTGTGCTGCAGCCCGAGGAAAAGACGCTGCCTCTCCGGTCTTGACAATGGACTCTCAGTAATAGTTTTATTAGTGAAACAAACAAGGCCATTGTTTATTTGACTCAAGGCACATTCAGATCTCATCTAACAATTTAAAGATTTTTTTTAAAGGAACACTATGCATAAATTGCTGCAGGTTCTGAAATATGTTTGGGTCAGTCAAGGTGGCAAATACCAAATACTTTGGGGATATTGTTGTTTTTAGAAAACAAAGGATTTTCATAGGCGATTAAGGCTAGGTTCACTGGGGCAAAGTTTGCTGGATTGTAGCTTTTATAGTGTGATAAGAAGCTGCTGTTTGCATGTGGGTATTTGGAATATTCATGCCTTGTTCTTGTTTTTTGGTTTTGAGTACTGAGAGTTCTCTGACTGTACAGAAAACTCTGACTTAGAACATGGAGTAGCCATAACAAGGCAGATATATATATAT
>NW_015114303.1:124095-126798 GCF_001443285.1 Poecilia latipinna | reverse complement strand
ATATAAATAAGAAATTTTATTTTATTTTTTTATTTGGAGCTACAAGTTTATCTGCAAATTATTTTACTGCTTTATACTAGGATGATGAGAGAAAACACTTCACTTCTGTGTTTGGCAAACAGTGGCTGGGCTTTCCTTGTCACCCTCCTCCTCCAGTGTTGAGGAGGGAGACATGCAAATTTATCTTCTCAAAAAAAAAAGAAAGGAAGAAAGAAAGGAAAACAAGAGAGGCAGGCAAAACTCAAAGTCATAACAACTGAGGCTGTGGGACAAGAAAGTCCTGTCTTAGCTTGAGCTTTAAGAAAAAAATGAATGTAAGGTCTTATTGTGACATTAGGAAGATTTTGACTGATTTATAATAGGCAAGAATATTTTGCCAACTTTACTGGACAACATTTGGTCCTCACTGAACAGCCATGGAAAATGCGAAGAAGACATAGCACAGGTAATTATAAAAAGTACTGACTATCAAATGTTTGCCAGATGGGTCGGATCATAACAGATGCATTACACTATAAAAAGGAAATTTAAACATTTATTTCACTTCAATTGATGATATTAAAGTTAAATTAAATTTTAACAGCATTAGCTTCTTCCTGGAGATTGTTTGTCGTGCTGCAGTGCAGCAAAGAAAAAAGCCTGATGTGTTTATTGTATTGTATTGTATAATGCATAAAAATATCAACTTAGAAAAAGTGAACAATCTAAAGACTTGTTAATAGGACAACTTACGTAAAAAATACTATTTCATTTGTTGCAGTACCAGCCCAAACATTTAATACCAGAATGCATAACAGTTTTGCCTTTTATGACATACAAAAAGGCAACATTTATTGCCACCTATGCTAAAATAATACACTTATTTATTGTTGAAATTATTAAAATGTTCATGTTGCATTCTTTTTTTGTGCCACTGGAAATATTTCCAAACAGCCAAATTTGTATTTGTAATTTAGTGAAAATGCAGTCATCTTCTTTCAGCCAGCTGTGTGAAGCAGTAAGTGGTACCAGTTAACTGAAAGTCTAGTCAATCCAACATCCTTCTGGCATCTTATTAAGAGCAATTTGTAATGAATTAGATGGAAAATTCCAGTTCTTTGAATGTTTTCAAATTATTATTTTTTAGAGCCTCAGGGTAGCTTGGTTCCATAGTTTGCCATGCTTATTGTGTACAAAAAGAACTATGGATGAGAACTTAAAATATTTTTTGTTCTAAAAGAATTTACACCAAAAAAAGTTACTTTTTTCTAATTTGTAGAATATTTCGGTGTGGATTTTCTACCACTTCCCATATTAATTTAAATTTGACAGAGCAACGTCAACCTGATATTAATCAAGTTCTGTATACGTACGTCTCTCTATGAGGTGGATTTACTTTCACTATTATTTTTTCGTTATTAATGTTATTGGAATGAATGCGACTACTAACTTAAACATTGTCTCCAAATCGGCTGTCGGAATTTCTCGAAACTATTTCGATATCGCTTTTATTGTGTTAGATTACCGGATGTTTATTAATTTTGTACTTCCTGCTTGACGTTCCCGAGTGTCGGTCACTTCCGTCGTCTTCGTTCAATCAGTTGTAATAAATGAGTGGTGCCAGCAGCTAAAATACGCAACTCTCATTGTTTCTATGGCAGCTGCAGCTTTCTCTGTCAGTAAACCCAACACGCTTTAAAAATTCCGCCAAAAAGGAAAAAGCGTTCTTGTCCCAGTTTTGGGTCTTCAGCCAACGTAAGTAGCGTTAGCTAGTTCCGCTGTTAGCTCCTTGTTAGCCTTCGCTTGCTGTTTGCTAAATTAAGCGGGACGGACATGTTTGCCTGGTGTGAATGCCTAAACATGCTATCAACGTGGTGGATATAAATCGAGTGATGGTAGTAACTTTACTCAAATTTTATAAAAACGTTCAAATAGACCTATGCATGTTGATGCATATGTCCCTTCCTTGAAGGTGACTTCATGCTAATGTCCGATAAATGACACAGTAATAATATAAGCTGGGAGAAATTACAAATGAATCACTGTCATATTAGGTGACTTAATAGTTTTTGGTGGATGAAGAGTTTCATAATTTTAAGGTCATAATGTGATTGTAACTGTGTGTTTATAGGTATATATTTTAATGTGCGAGTTTATGGTTTCATATTAAAAAAAAAGTAATTGTAGGATTATACCCATGAATATACCATGACCTTAGCCTCCAATTTTTTTTTGTTTTATTTTGTTTGTACTAAAAAAAGCGATAGTTGATTTGTCAAATAAGTACACTAAACTAGTTTTTTTTGTATACTTATTGACAAATAATAGTTTATCTAAAAGGAAAACCATTATTGGGCTACTACCTGCTGTGTAGACTGACCAAGTTACTGTTAACTTGATCAGTAATTGTTTTGTCTTCCTCTCTGTCCTCGTCTGGTTCTCTGCAGGTGTACAACAACTACCCAGAGGATCTAGGGGCAGCTCTTTACAGAGAGCCGTTTGACTTCAACGCCGAGGCGCCTTGGGATCCTAGCTGTTAGTGGACGAGTTCCTCACTGGACTCCTCCATGTAGGTACATTGATGCCTCTTATCAGAGGATACACAAAGAGCATTTTCACCTACCTACCTACCTTTTTTTTTTTTTTTTTTTTTTTTTTTTTTTTTACAGAGGGTCTCCCGGTGGGAAGGTCTCTTTTTTTCAGCCCCTTTTTATAAAAAACTTT
>NW_015114303.1:117956-120845 GCF_001443285.1 Poecilia latipinna | reverse complement strand
GCATTTTTGGCCTCTTATCAGAAGAATCACAAAAAAGATTTTTTCCCCCCACTCACCTTTTTTTTTTTTTTTTTTTTTTTTTTTTTTTTTACAGAGTGTATCTCAGTTGGAAGGCTACTTCTGTTCAGCCTCTGTATCTAAAAAGCTGTCCCACATAAATTGCAGAATGGTTATATTTAGATTCAAACCTCTTAGATGTATTTTTGGTTTTTTGCTGTAAAAAAAAAAAAAACATTGCACATTTTGTTTTCCAGCTACAGACTTTCTAATTACACTTAAATATTCCCTTTGCTTCTTTAATATTTTTGCTACAAAGACAATGAAGTGCAAGCTAACTTGTGTCAGCAGAAACCTTTAATGTCATATTTGCTGTTTAAAAATGTACTGAACAGACAACAGAATAGACATTACAGGTCACAGTTAACAATAGTTACCTCACCTTCACCAACATAGCAACTTTATCGCAATATTTGGCAACTTTTCCAGCAGAACAATTATTATCGGGCAAAATCTTTCAGGTTTTTGAAAGATCAGTGGGTTCATAGTTATTGAAATTTATTTTATTAGCCTAAGTAACACTTTTTTTTTATTAATGTGATATAAGCAAATCAAATTAAGATTAGGTGAACATACACAGAAAGAAAACAAAATGTGCGCCCAAAAAAAGGAAAGGGGGGGAAAAAAAAGTCCAGTACAGTCTTTTGTAATACGGAGTGTTTTTTCTGTTGATATTGTAGAGGAAAAATAATAATGATAATAAAGGGAAACAAATACCAATAATAAAGGGGGAAAATGAATGTTTAATGAAGTTACTAATAGAGATTTATGTTACATTAATGTTTTGAAAAGTTCCCAGCAGATTTTGACTTTTTTTCCTCCACAGTTTGTTGTGTAAATCTAGGACCCCGGGGGCTCGACGTGCAGCCACAAAAACCTCTCTTGACCAGCTCCATTCTTTATGCCTGTCGGATCAGAAGACAAAGATCCAGAGGATGAAAGGCATCACAGATGAACCGCAGTATTCTGTCAGCTTACTGGACGGAGGCACTGCCCTAAGTGATGTGATTAATCATCACATTGAAGAACAAACACTGGTGAATGATCTCCACCTTCACTAAATATGACTTTGGAAAGTTTTTTGTTAGATTCAGGGCTGTTACTGTGTTATAGTCTGTTGGTTTACACCTTTTCCAAACTTACCAAAGTGAACGTGAACTGACTGGTGCTCGGCCTGCCACCATAACAAATTTTGCTTGACAATAAACTGTTCCAGACGTGATTGCGATGAACATATATTGTTGTATATTGTATATTGTTGTTTTGAGACCATTTTCAAGTATTGTAATAATAATTGCATAATAATGCAAGGAAATTTTCTTAAAATTCAATAAGCTTTAAATTCTGGTGAAAGTTTAACACTGGAATGGTAAGATATTTAAAAAATCCAAAATAAATGAACAAAAAGAACAAATAAAATGACTTATAAAGTCTGTGTAAACAAAACTGTCCTTCAAAAAATGGCTATTTGAGAGCAAAGCAAACAGACTGAAGTCTTTTGTCTTCCAATTTTTTGTATAAAGAGAAAACAATAAATCACACTAATGGAAATGATTGAGTTTGTGTTAAGTTATCTTGCGATTAATTGATTTATTATTGCATCAGGGCTAGTTGGTACATCTTAATCTCATTCATATTTCTGCTCTTGCTCTCTGCAGTCTGAGAAGAGTGCTTTCTTTGTCGCTGACCTGGGAGTGATCATGCGGCAGCACGTTCGCTGGCGAACTCACATGCCCCAAATTCGTCCTTACTATGCTGTTAGATGCAACAGCAGCCCAGCAGTGATTGAGGTTCTTGCTGCCCTTGGCTCCGGGTTCACGTGCTCCAACAAGGTAATGCTCACACCTTACAGGGGTTCTGCTGTCTATCGGTTTGGTACAATGGGGCATGAAGCGTTTCATTTTAGCAGAGCGTCAAGATGCCTGCGTTGCTTCTTTCTCTGCTAATGTAACACAGGCCTGTTTCTGAATTCCAGTCTGAACTTGAGCTCGTGCAGAGCCATGGGATTCCCTCCGAAGACATCATCTACAGTGGCGTTTGCAAACAAGTCTCCCACATAAAATACACAGCTAAAAACGGCATCGACCTCCTTGTGTGTGATAACGAAGCAGAGCTGCGCAAGATTTCTCGCTGCCACCCTAATGCCAAGTAAGTCAGTGCTGTATGTGTTTTCAGTCAGTGGACAGATGCACTTTGATGAGGAAATTAGCTTTATGAGATTCTAAAATAAGATTTTTATATTAGATTGTATTATTGAATTATCATTCTATCTAGCCTTCCATGAGCATTATTTTTTTATATTAGAAGTTGATGTGATTAGACAATAATAAAATCATTAATGAATTGACATTTTGAGCTAACTTCTTAGCGTCATTTAGTTTTACTCATTGAGACTAAAATGAGTTTCTAAAATCCTGCCATGGCCTCCAAGAGGTTCCAAGCTTAAAAAGGTAAAACTTCACTGTATTACGTCACGTTATGTTACAATGATATCTTATTTACAGAGACCTCATAATCCATTTTATTTTTTTTATTTTGGTTGTGTGTGATGTTTTTTTTTCTTTTTCTTTTTCTTTATTATTTTTGGTTGTTGTTTTATTTTGGATATTTAAAATTTCTTCCAGTTTCCATGTTAAGTGTTGTCTACAAAATTAGTTTATTAATCTTTGGAAGGCTGAATTTGTATTATTAGGACATTATTATAGGACATTGACAATGGCCTAAGTCTTTTTTTTTTTTTTTTTGGCCAAAACTGATTTTGGCCAAAAAAAAAAAAAAAAATAAAAATAATTTTTTTTTTTTTTTTTTTTTTAAAAACTTATTTTTTTTTTT
>NW_015114303.1:83152-114794 GCF_001443285.1 Poecilia latipinna | reverse complement strand
GAATTTTTTTTTTTAGGAAATTTTTATAGGAAATTTAAAATGGCCAAAGTTTTTTTTTTTTTTTTTTTGGCCAAAACTGATTTTGGCCAAAAAAAAAATAATAATAATAATAATCTTTTTTTTTTTGTTCTTTCTAAAAGATGATTTAGGGAAAAAAAGACATTGGCCATTATTTTAGGAAGGTGATCATATAGTACTTGAAAAGGTCTTAAAACAACACTATTATAATTTATTGCAATAACTATTGTGACAGGTTATCATCCGAACACTGTCCAGTTGTGGCCACTGGGGTATCGTGTGTAGTTGGTGTAGCAATAGATTTCCTGTAGCTCATGCTAATTATTTCTTTAGCAGAGCGCTAAAGGGTAAGTACAAGAATCCAGTTTGGTTCTGGTTAAAACACCTGACAGTAGTTAAAAATGTAATTGCGCCACCTTGAACATGTACATCCAAAGAACATAACCAGGTTTATTTCTGTACCTACTGTGAAAGAAGCTGGACATTCTGACCCAATATCAAATTGTTGAGTGAACTTCCACATCAGTAGCCGCTGCTCTTTCTGCCATGCGTCGATCCAGGCTGCTGCTGCAGGTGTCCACCGAGGCCTGTAACCCAGACGATGAGATGGGCATAACGTTCGGCTGCTCCCTCAAAGACTGCAGGCGTCTGCTGGAGAGCGCAAAGGAGCTCGGTGTGCAAGTTGTGGGAGTCAGGTGAGACGCGCTGAAAATCATCTTAAACAAACACACTGAAGTGATTCAACAACAGCAACTCATTCCTGAGAAAATAATATTCTGCAGTAAACCGAATAAAACCGGACTTTGTGCGACTGTGACGAGTGTCTTCTCCCTTTCAGGTCTCACATTTCCAGCACATGTGACGATGACCAGGTTTACAGTCATGCAATCTCTGATGCCCGTTGCATCTTTGACATGGGTGTAAGTAGTATAAATTTAAAAGTGAACTGGTTTTAGTTTCGGCTCCAGAGACATGTGGAAAAGGTAATATTTTGCTTTCGTCTCCTGCAGGAGGAGGTCGGTTTCAGCATGAACATCTTGGATATTGGAGGCGGATTCAGTGGCTCTGAGACTCAGCTGGAAATGGTCAGCTGTACTTTCATGATTTTCCAGGTCGTATTCGGTTTAGCTTAGACTTACATTTCCTAACTTTCTGTCATGTTTCTGTTCTTTTAGATCAACTGTGCTGTTATGTCCATGGTGGACCTTTACTTCCCTTCTTCCACTGGAGTCTCCATTATTGCAGAACCCGGAAGCTTCTTTGTGTCCACTGCATTCACTCTTGCTGTGAACGTCATTTCCAAAGCAGTGATGGCTCGTGACTGCCAAGACCAGAAACAAAGTAGGTGGAACAACGCTTTGTGGTTAAGATGAATAATTTAATTTTATGTTTTTACGGGATTAATTAAAGCTTTCAGTCACCTTTAAACTGTGTATTTTGAAGTACTAAGTAAACTCTACATCCTTGAACAGGTGAGCTGTCTGCCAATGAGGAGCCAGAGTTCCAGTATTACATGAACGAGGGGGTGTACGGATCATTTTCAAGCAAGCTCTCAGAAACAGTGATTGCAGCACCATCTGTTCACAAGGTGAGTCTCAACAACATTCCGGACATAGAACATGCAAACCTTAAAGTAAGGGTGCACCCATTACAGTTCAGATTCCGATTTTGGCCAATACCGAATTTTTTATCTGAAAAGTCAGTAAGTTAATCAACAAAATTGATAAATTGGCAACAGTGGGGTGACTATTGTTAACCATGCACATTAAAGACAGTCGTCATTTACATTTGTGGTCTGATTTGAGCAGTTTAATCCAATTTTAACTGCAATTGTTTAGATCCATGGGATACGCTGCTTTATCTTGGAGAATAAACATCTACACTTTAAGACCATTGCTCAGGTTGTATGTTGTTCTGTGGAGGGACGTCACATATATCGACATTAACATCGGTTTTGGCCGATGTTTGTTGTTATTTTAACTGCCTTCTGTATCAGTCTTCCTTGTGAGCTGCATAAATCAAAGTCTGCCAAGACTAGAGAAAGCTTTTGGTTCAGCAACGGGCTGTCGTTTGTGCAGCAGATGGTGCAGATTCCTGTGCTTTTCCAGGTTTCCTAGTTGTTTGGAAATGATCCCACTAATCAGCTGATCAAGCAGACTAGTGCAGGCTCAGATAATGGAACTTGACATCTAACACAGACTACATTCAGCTGTGAAAACCTCATTCAATAGCGTAGTATAGCGTTATGTCTAATGTGCTTTAAATTGCCAATAGTAGGGCTAAATCAGCCCTGATTTTCTTAGTTTTTGGAGGTCAACTGATACTTAGATGTGAAATTGATCTGCACAGTGGCCAACTCGGCAGCTTTGGTGCTACTTTTAGGGACTTTTCCGACAAAGACCAGAATCAGCAGGTCGGCCTTTTTAGAAATCTGTGATCAAGCAGAAAACTGCAATCGGTTCGTCCCTAGCTAGTCGGTATGCATGGCATGTCTTTGAGGATTTGTTCACTTTTTTATTTATTTATTTATTTATTTTATAAACCTTTCTACAAATATGACATCGCTATCACAGATAAGGGAACATCACTTCAACAAATCTAATCTGTCCCTTTAATGTCCAGTGGTTTATTGATTCTATTTGATGCCTTGTGAACAGGATACATCTCTGGACCTCCCAGTGTTCAGCAGCAGCTTGTGGGGCCCCTCTGGGGATGACCTGGACCAAGTGGTGGACCACTGCCTGCTACCTGAGCTCGACACAGGGGACTGGCTGCTGTTTCCACATGCCGGAGCCTACACTCTGGGTCAGCCTCTGTTCCCTCCCACTGACTCAACACCGCCCCCTGTCCACTATGTAATATCCTCGAGAGACTGGTGAGGATCTCTCTGAAGATTTTCTTCTGCATTCAGAAGGAATCAATTATTTTTTATTTTTTCTTTACATGTTTGCTGTTTCCTTCTTTAGGGTAGAAATGCAGGATGCTGATGCTGGTGTAACCAGTGAGACTACGATGAAGAACTTCTCCTGGATCCCGTATTTCCTCGGCTCCTGCCAAACAGAAGCGGCACTGTCTGTTCCAGCTTAGCAACCTGCCGACCAGGAAGGCTTTCAGCTTCTCCTACTGGTTTACGCTGCTATTGTCCTTCACCTTGATGAACTCATTAAGCCAGTTGCGCAGATATGTGTAAAAGCACTGGGACCAGGTAGATCTAACCTTATCCTCAACTCTGATGAGATTACACCCTGAAAATCAAACAGTACATGTCAAATAGTACGCAACAGAATTATTTCAGAGTTACTCAAATATTTCATGTTATTAGCATCCCATTGAATTGCAGTTTACTGAATTAGGTATATGTAGAATTGTTGTGATTATATATTTAACTGATGTATTTACTACTTCTACTAGTGTTGCCAGTCTCAGTAAATTGCATATCTGATTGATTGAACGTTGCTCTGAAATAATTTTTTTATTACACTTGTATTTATAATTTTTATTGTCTTGCATAATTTATTATATATGACAAGCTTAACTCCCATCAGTTCATTCAAAAATCTACTATTTTCAGCTATCGTTGGTGTCGCAGTGGCATCTGCTCCTTGCAGAAAACATAGACTGTTTCAGCCCAGTGCAGTTCGAAAGCAAAAGTTTAAGTGATCACCAGTTAGCTGGTGTGTTTGTGTTTTGACAAAGTGCAGAGCGACTTTCCGAAAAGAGCCAGCAGGTAACCGCTATGCCGCCAGAGCATTAGACAGCATGTGCTGCAGATGGAACAGGGTAAGTGTTGATGGATAAGGAATCAGCTGCAACAAAAAGGGACATTTCAGTAACAAAACAGTACGTTTTTAATTCTATAAACTTCACATTGTCTTATTTATACTGGATACGTGTTGCAAGAATATTGCCAGTTTTTGACAATGCAAGGTTGCTTGCATTGCATGTGTCACATCTGTAAAGTCGTCTCCCAAATCTGCCTCTAAGAAAAAAACTGGTAAGGCACTTGCCTTCTGTTAAGTTGCTGCTGTAGCTTGTCAAAATGAACATTAATAAACACCTGAATGACGTGACTGTGTGTTACTGGGTTTTTTAATTTCTCTCGTCAAAAGTGGGGCTGCCATGCATCTGTGTCACTGGATCCTGACCACCACGAGCAGGCAAGACAGGAGAAGTATCTTGCCCAAATACACAAGTGAGACAAATGGAGCAGGGTTTGAACCAGCAACCTACCCTACCGGTTACAGGATAAACTCCTACCATCATTACCCCAGAAACATGCAAACCCCTGATCTCAATATTGACTTCAAGCTACAAAGTTTGCTTTGTAATACTGTGTTCTGAACAAAAACTAAACATTGCACAAACATTGTTTAAAAATAATATATTTCATAAGGCACAAACAGACTCTTTGGTCAAATAAAAAAAAGGTTGACAGAAAAACAAAAGGTTGCAGGAAAAAAGCTCATGGAAGAGTTTGATTCATCTCCTCCATACACACAGCAGTGTTTAGCCTCTGTTGCACTTTTTAAGTGGATAAACAAATATCTGCAAATTCACCCTCAAAAAGTTTTTGTTTGCTTTCGCAGTCTTTGGCCTTTCAGCAATTAGTGTTTCACGAGAGCGTTCGTAGAGGAGACTTTCATAGCAGTGGACACAGTGAGGTCTGTGGCAGGACCTATCCCTAATGCCCAGAAGGGTTTCTTCCTTGCCACAAAGTGTCGTCGGGCGTGCTTAGACAGGTGGTCGCTGCGCATGAAGCGACTGAGGCAGATGGGGCACGTAAACCTTTTCTCTCCGGTGTGTGTTCGACGATGGCGGGAAAGCTCATCCGAACGAGCGAATCGCCTCTCACAGCCCTCCCACTTGCATTTGAAGGGTTTCTCACCTGTTGGGACAAAGCCAGAGGGGATTTGACTTTCACTTTGTGCTTAAATCATCAGCAAGATCACACTTCTTAAGATTCTTCATCTCTTACCTGTGTGTGTCCTCATGTGGGCCTTGAGATGGGAGCTCTTGAAGTAGGTCTTGCCACAGTCCTCATGAGGGCAAACATGACTGCGCACACGTGACGACTCTCTTTGCAGAGTGGCGCTCCTTTGCTCCAACGCGGCACGCCCAGGAGCGGGTGCAATGGGTGCAAACCTGGTGCTACCAGATGTCATCTGCGCTTGCTGAAGCTTCCAGATGGCAGGAACTGATGGTTGGGGGACAAGAAACACTATGGGGCCTTTCACCACCTGACCCTCTACTAACAGGATACGTGGAGGGGAACCTGTTGGTATCAGTGGCGATCCAAGTTTCTGCTGTGAAGTGTGTGAGGGTGTGATTGTTAATGGAACAGACGAAGAGGTTATGACACTGTTTTGCGGTCTAACGGTGGATGTGGAGGACACGGGAACGATTTGGCTAAAGACTGGTACACGAGAAACTAGCGTGATTCCAGCCGTAACTGATGAGGCCATGTTTGATCTGTCATCCGGTTTTATCCGACTCATCTGGATCTGGCTGGGTTCAAAGTGCGCTGATGCATCTTTGGAGGTTTTCTGTTTTGCAACAGTCTTATCAGAGTCTCTGTTAGTCCAACTGTTAGAGGCGTCCACATTCGTTTTAGAGTCCTGCGCAAGAGACTCCGAGGCTGTGTCTTCTTGCAAGGGTTGAGTGCTGCAGGAGCAGTGCTGGATATCCGCAGTGTGGCGGATCACACTAGTGCACTGGTACTTCTGGGAAATGGCTCCATCCTCTGGAGAGTGATGCAGTTTATGCGGTGACCCTGAAAGGGTGGCCTCACAGTGGGGTGGGCTGTAGGGTGGCGTCATGCACTGCAAGAAAAGTCAAAGAGTGGGACTAAGTTTTCTGTTCTACTGCCAATCCACTCACACCACTTAATACACTGCTCAAAAACATAAAGGGAACACTCAAATAACACATCCTAGATCTGAATGAATGAAATATTCTCATTGAATACTTTCTTCTGTACAAAGTTGAATGTGCTGACAACAAAATCACACAAAAATCATCAATGGAAATCAAATTTATTAACCAATGGAGGCCTGGATTTGGAGCCACACACAAAATTAAAGTGAAATGTTCCCTTTATTTTTTTTGAGCAGTATATTTTTGCAGGTTATGAACACAAATTTTGTTGTATTTTGCTGAGATATACCAATATAAAGTAGTGGATTACCAAAAATGGGGAAAGAGGATGCATGGTTTTTATTGTGTTAATTTGCAGGACACAAAGAAAACATCTCTTAACAGCTTCTTCCAGGATAGCCCTGTGAATAGTTTCATCCTAATGCCTGTCAACTTTGACAATCTTCACTGTCCCTCCCTATAAAACACCAACAGTATGATGCTGCTGCCACCCTGTTTAACTTCAGAGATCATTTGTTCAGGGTGTCAACTATCCACATTTGGAGGCCAACAAACTTTATTATCTGTTCAGACAACCTTTACAACATTTCGTTGAGTCACCTATAGGATTGTGGCAAGCTGGAAATGGGACCTCTAATGTGTTTCTTTCAACACTGACTTTCTTCTTACCACCCTTCGTTTAAGGTCCAGATTCCTGGACCTTAATGGACCTTCCATTAAGGTCTGGATTCCTGGAGTGCTCCACTAATAGTGTTAACAGAGATACTTTGGCTTTCGTGGCTGCTTCTTTCTCTAATCCTCTCCTTGATTCGCCCATGAGTTGAGTTAGATCACCAGGTCTGGGTAGGTTTTTAGTTGAGTAATACTTGACTTACAGATGATAGATTGAACAGCGCTCCATAAGATGTCCAAAACTTGGATAACTTTTGTAGCCTAACCTTTCTTTAAATCTCTCACACAACTTTATGCTTGGCCAGTCTGTTATGTCCCTTGGTCTTCATGATCCTCTTCATTTAAAGTCTCCAAAACCCCCAGAAATGTCTTCACCGAACTGTACAGTTATGCATGTTGAATTTTTTTTTTTTTTTTTTTTTTTTTTTTACATTTTGCTTGAGAAAATTTTCAATTTACAGATATGAACAATGCAGCCCTAAAGATGTGGGAGGTGTGGGGGTGAGGGGTGGCCAAATTTGGAAAAATGCTAGCCACTCCACTGGAACACCCAGAGAATCATGTTCAGCACCCATATGAACATCTTCTGGTGCCGTGACTTGATAAGCGCTAATTTGTGCTGGTCTGTCAAATAAAAGCTAGCCAAAATAAAATGAAGAAAAGAAAGCAAACAATATGACATTCACTGAAACTATAATTCACTTACAAAAGACGACTCATGCATCGCAGAAAGACCGGAGGGCACAGAGTCATCCTCTGAGCATTCTGAGGAGGGGGTGAGGGGTCTGGGCTGTTTGGGCCTGAAGTTCCTCGTCTTCCAGTGCTCAGTCATGGAGATCAGAGCTTCCACGACCCAGAGGTCACCTGCACCCATTGAACAAGGCTGGAAATCAGGCCGGGTGTCTAACACCTCACATTGGTCTATTTCAACTTTCATTCTAGAGATCTGACAGACAAAAACAAGGGAGAAGTGTTGAGAATTTGCACCAGGCTTCATACAGTAATGTCTAAAGCCTCGCTGACAGTCATCCTGTGGAGGTTATTTAGTTTTCACGTTTATTGATTCAGCTATTTCCAGGACATGGGGGAGGGAGCGCGTGAAACCGGCATGATCAGCTGGTGTTCTTCACTCACTCCCCTTTCACCTAGTTTCTAGTGGAAGCAGAGAGTGGTTACAAAACAACCAGACAACCCCTTTATGGCAGGGGTCTGGCACAGACCATCAGGGCCGGCCATCCTTCTCCCTCCTGTCTGCCACAAGGATAAAATGCATAGCAGGTTGCAAAGATAAAGCAAACTTATCTGTGCAAAAGTAATCTTTTCAAAGAAATGTTATCTAATTTATGCAATATTTCTTTTTCTTTTTTTTAAGTGGAATTAAAAAATCTTACTTACATGTATGTTGGATTGGGTGATTTTTTTCCCCCCCAGGGGATCAGTCTATAGGTTTCACCTTCAGGTCAGCCCTGTCGTCTGTGCGTGAATATCTGAGTGCAGAATTTGATGTTTCCCACTTTTCTCCTCTCGACCTGTTTCTCATTCATCGTCTCAAATGCGACGGGGGGGCGAGGGAGGGACTAAGGGGCGGGGTTTATTGCGGCGACCAATAAACCGAATAGGTGTGCTGAGGTGCCGGCCAATAGGAGGAGAACTCGGTGCGTGATCCAAGACTGATGCGGACGTGGAGGGTGCATGGTACACAACACCTTTGACATATGGGGACGGCAACGTAACACACACTCTCTCTCTCTCTCACACACACACACACACTCGCTCTCTTACACACACGCACCCTCACACTCGCTCTGTCTATCTTGAATTACTCTCCTAATTCTCTGTCGGTGCAGAAACATTTTTTCATCGCTCATAGGAAATGAAGATCTTATCTTATATTGTAAGATAATAAATATTAGCCCCCCCAAAATATTCGCTTGTTTATTGCACCAAACACGGCACCTTCTCTGACTCGCATTTGAATCGTTGGACGCACTCTCAACCAAATATAAAAATAAAAAATAGAACCTCATGCAAGAGCTAAATATGAAGATCAATCATATTAGTGATTTTTAGTAGTTTAAACAACATTAAGATACAAATCTTAGACATTTTCATGTGTTTGAATGTTTTTATGGCTTGTTTTGTGACAGAATATCACTTCTCATTACTGGGTTGGACCCTCTCCATTGTATCCAGGACTCCTACCAGATTCAATAATATACTCAGAAAGGTGCTGGAAACATATGATATTTTGCTCCATACTTATTGCAGTTGCTGATGATATCCTGGATGTAAATATCCTGTTCCTGTAAATATCCACATTGATCTGGTGACAGTGGAAGTCGTGTTCACAAAGCAACATTAAGACGATTCGAGGTCTGTGACATGGTGAATTGTCCTGCTGGAAGTAACCATCAGAAGATAAAATCTTAATGCTGGAAAGTTGTTGTTTTTTTGTTGTTTTTTTTAAAATTTGATCCAAATCAGTTTTTCCTGTAAAAACACTTGTGCATCAAACGAAAACAGTTAAAGTGGTTCAGGCATCTGATTAGGCAGCCTCAAAAGGTGCCTCCTTTTAGATGGGTGACTGGATAAACACATTAAATAATATGCAGTAGATTAATTCAAGGCCGGTACCTTCAGTATTTATGTTACTTTTCTTTAAAACAGACAGCAACAACTCTTTAGAAGGGGTAAAGAAGATGGGACAGCTTGAATAGCAGTCAATGCAACTTCTGGTCTCTTCTGTGCAACAAAAGCTCAGAACAGCTTTTATTCGCTTGTTTATTGCACCAAACACGGAAGCTGCAGTGACTCCCCTAAGAATCTGTCTGCTCGTAACCAAAAAAAAAAACAGTATGAACCTCATGCAGGAAATAAATATGAAGACGTTTGAATTCATATATTGATATAAAAGTGTGTGATTTGCCGGTTTTTAATAGTTAACAGAAACCTAGTCCCTAGGGGGTGAAAGTGGTCAGCCAACAGAAGATGGCGTCAGGCAGCTCTGTGGATTAGGTAAGTCTCAGCTGTCTGGATCTTCCTGCACAGCACACAGAGCCGGAACAAAAGCCTGGCTGTGGACACACAAAGGAGAAATATACACACAGACAGAGAGTGCCATTGACTGTCTCTGGCACGGTAGGATGTTCCTAAAAAGCATATTTGCTAGAAAAGAAGAAAGTCTGGAGGTGAACAGAGTTCATCCTGCATTTATTATTTTACAGCTTAAAATTCTAAACATATTGGTAACAGTTTCAATGTGCCTATAATAACATGTGTGCTCTGTTCTGCTTGCAAGAGTCAAACATTTTCAACAGTTTTCAATAAATAAATAAATAAAACTCTTAAAACTCCAGGCGATGTATGTTCGCAAGATCTTCTGACATACAGTAGTGGGGGAAATCTTCTGGTGAGTTCCTCCACATTAACCAAATTTTAAAAATGCCTAAACATTCAGAAAAAAATCTGGTTGGTATAGAGGAGGTGAGCCAAATGTACAGGCTATGGACCTCAAAGTGGATGTACTGCATGTCTTTATCTTCTCTCTCCACCCTATTGCCTCTCAAAATACTTTTCAACATTTTTAAGCTGCATATTTTTGCAAAATTCTCGTCTCTTTTCAAAAATGAAGTCCAAAATGAATCACCACCAAAGCTGAGTGGCCTTGGCACAAAATATGAACACATTTCTTTGCCCTTCAAAAGCAGACATCCTTCCTATGCCCCCAGACAATGTTCACAGAGGTGGCCAGATGGGCCAGAGAAACTTTTAGAGTAGTAATATGACTGTATGATTGTCAGTAGTGGGCACCTGCTAACTAAAATGTTGGTTACACTAATCCCAAAAAACTAATCATGAACATCATCTATGTTAACGCTGAGGCACTACACCAACACAGTATTTAGCGAAAGCTAATGCTAAAGTGCTAACTTCATTTCAAATTACATCTTCCTTTGATACTTCACCCATAGACCACCAATTTAATTTTGACATAATTTACATGCTCCGTAATGCCCTTAGATAACTGTATGTGTTTATATCTGGTTCGCTTATGTCAGTGTTCTATTTTGTTCCTTTATTTATCTTGTTTGAAATAAAGTCATTTGCAGGTAAAAGAGAGCCAACGGAACTGCGTTTTCAAAGTTAGCAATAGCGCTAAACCAAAAATTAGCTCCGCTATTAGCGCATTAGCAAATTAGTGGGAAGTGTGCCCACCTTGGAGAGCAATTGAGCTAGCATTTTTCCTGGAAAGGCCTGGGAGCCCCTTGTTTATCCTCTGGGAACACAACTGCTGACTTGTCTCACATTCCCATGTATGTGCTAAACATCGTCGCATTTCATGCCTTATTTACTGCTTGTGGCTGATTCTGTGAAGGTGGTCCAGAAAGTTAAGTTGACCTGGCTGTACTGGCAGACTCACAGCTTTCTATTAGCTGTCCCTTTTCAAGACCTGCATTATATTTCTCTGCTGGCAGAGAAGTTATTTTAAACTCTTCTTCTCTGGCTAATTATCATGTTACTCCAGTTGGTAAAAGCAGATTTTTCTTGGTAGTCCCCAGACTGACAGCAGCTGGTGTAATGTTTTAACCTAATCTTCTTTGTTTGAATTCAATCACTTTTTGATTGTATAATCGTATTTGAAGTTTTGCCATCGTTAACTTAGAAATCTCGTCCAGGAACTTGAACATTTCCTCAGGCTCACAGGTCACTCCGATGGCGGCTGAGTTTCCTGGCTCTATCTCTTTGTACCCATATTTAACATCACCACAGGTCATCTGATAACCCACTGCCCAGGCAGCTAAAAATAGGACTGGATTTTTATGAAGTTTGTTTGACTTTCCTGTTAAAAAAGGGTACAGGTTTTTACTCACGGGACATTGACCTGATATCTCTCACCTTTGTACTAAACTCTGTGAACAGAAAGGCAGAAAAATGCAGACCTTACATGGTTACATGACATGTGGAGTGTGCATACTTACAAAGAAAAAGGTTAAATCATTTTAATGTAGGTTTTCCATATCTCCCTTTAATTCCATTGGGAGTTTTGCTCAATCCAATCCCTCAGATCCTTTCAGGTAATGTTACATCACCAAACAATTAAACAAGAGGACATAAAAATGACAATGACCCCATTTTAAATATAATATCTATAGCAGAAAGATGGAACTGAAAATACTTTTGGTCTAATGAACAAAAGCAGCAGGAAATGCACTTTGTACAGTCTGATTTTCTTAGTTTTACACAATACTCTACTTGGCATTTGTTCAGTATTAGGTAATGAATACTAAAATGTCATGCTGCATTGGAGAATGTTGGAGATTAAAAATAAAACAAAATGTCCATTTTCTGTCTGCTTCTGATTACTTCTTCAACAAGAAAGCCTCTCATTTCGATACAATCTCCTCAGGACGTTTTACCATCAGCAGTTAATTTTAAAGACGAGGTATTTGACAACTGTTCACCATTTGCCTCACATGTCTCACATGGGGCAGTGCATTAAAGAAATAGCTGCCATTTCTGGCACTAATTTTTAATCCATGGAAGAAGGTGAACAGTGCCACCTAGTGGTAAAAATATAGAAAACCCTGTGTGGATTGTTCATTTGACAAAGGGGACCTTTTTAAATAAAGGTAAGCAAATAAGCCAAATATCTTTCTGGGGATATATTAATTTGTAAATATAAATATATATTTCTGTGTAATTCAAACCACTTCCATTCATAATGGAGTGTCCTGATGTACAAGCTACCTTATACTGTAAAATATTTTTTTTACTTCTTGAGATCCAATAAAAATGTACTTGTTCCACTATCTCCTTTATATATTTGGCGCATTCTCTCTGTTTTGATTCTATGACCCATTTTTATTTTTTTTTATTGCAGCTGAGTGACTTCTCAAATATGACTCAGTCAGATTTTGGGTTTATTAGAGCACAACATGTACCGTTACAACTTTCTCTGAATTAACTCGAACAGAAAAAACTTTGTTTTCATCGTAGTTATTTTTTTTAATTATTGTTTTTTTATCTTCTTACTCTGAACAGTTCTGTATTTTCACAGACCCTACGTTGACCTGTAAATGCACAGGCATTTTTTTAAATGTTTTTTTTAATGAATGTGACCCTGGGTGAGCCACTACTTCAACTTGTCAAAATTTCACAAAGAAAAATGTGTTTTATAGAATCTGTCTTTGGTGTAGAAACAAATACAGATGTTTTTCTGAAGTGTAATGTTTTTGTTAACACTTCCTTCAATCTATGTTGGACATGAGTGACACAAACATTAAATCTCCAAAGTGTGTTTGGTTCACAGTTGAATAATCTAGAATAGATTTGACCAATCATGAGAAGTACTATAAAACTAGTTTGTGTACAAGTATTCTAGAAGCGAGTCACAGTTTAGAGAACTTTTGAAAACAACTGGTAACTTGCACCTCCCTTTGGCTGTATGACGCCCTGTGTGGGAAGCCATACCTGCCATATCAAAAACTATGAATGTCTAAATGTGTTCTTGGGAAATCTATGGTAGATATTTCACTGTTCTTATTCAGTGACTCTTTTTAAATGAAAGTGTTCTACTCTAATAATACAGGGTTATAATAAATCCAGCAGGTCTTTTCTTCACATTTTCAGAAAGTATCCACAATTTACAATTTGAATCAACACATCAGTAACATTCTCTACCTCATGCTAGATGTGCTTTTAGAATATGCATTATCTACATCGCTAAGGTTCCATGTTTGTTTTAAGGTTTTATTGACTCTAGTGGCCTTTATTTGATAGTGCTATTTTATTCAATTTAACTGCATGTAAAACATTTTCTGAGCTTCACTGAACTGAAATTACTGTATTTAAATTAGATAAAAATGAAGGTACATCTTTGTTTATAGAATGGAACCCAAGGTACTTGTCCTTTCCTTATATAGAGCTAGGATTTTAGAAGGTGTTTCATTTTCTGTCTTTGCCCTGTCTGGCCAGACACACATATTTTCATTTTTAGTTTGTTTACTTTGGATAGGGTTGTTCTATTGAGAAGACAGATCTCTTTTGAAGGATAGACTTAGTCAAGATAACAACACAGTTCAAATCCAACAATCACACAATAAAGTAGTAAATTATATATAGCTGGCCTAGACAAACTTGTGCAGTTTGTCAAGACTCCAGAGGTCTTTTGGTACATCTTTAAATTTAAAGACCCAATTCAGGAGGAAGCTGGACTTGAACCCACAATGTTCAGATTGCAAGTTTTGGGTTCAACTTGCAATCTCTTTCCACTCAGAGATATTGTCTTTATTATACTGTCATAATTATATTGCGATTTTATTGTTGCCCTTATAAGATTTTCATGACCTAAGAGACCTAAGTGTATTTTCATATTCACTTTTCAACCATATTTTTTAAATAACTATAGAGCTGAAGATAAGACATGAATTAATTAGGATAGTAATCAGATCTGAATTGAAAAGTCCAAACACTGCTGTCTGTTTACTCTGCAAAATAAATAAACAAACAAATAATAAATAAATAAATAACAAGAGCTTTTTATTGTACTATTTTATAGGTATCTGATATTCAAAAACCATTATATACGTAGAGCAGTGAATTACAGTATCATTAGCATAAAAGTTAAAAAGCTGAGTACAAGTCCTCTGTTAATTTATTCATACAGAGAATTAAACACTAATGAGCTGAGAAATGAGCCTTGTTGAATCCCCCCATGCACTTGCAATAACTGAGGTAGAACCATCTACCTGAAGTACCTAGGTTCTTCTACCTACAAGATGGTTTGCAAATATAATACATTCCATAATATTTTTACTGATGTGAGTTACATTATATATTAAGAAACTGTAACTGCTTATGTGTTATGCTTTTCTAAATTTCCATCAAGTATATACTTTTTTCAACCCTAATGGAGAAAACTATCTGAAAGGAACCTAGCATTATATTAAAAAGCCTTAATATAATCAGCCATAATAGGTCTGCAAAGTACTACCACTATACTAATGCGGTTTACAACAAATGTTCAATGTAGTCTCTTCGTTTGACTGTATGGGTCGGATATATTGTCTTCTATATTCTACTGTTTTGTCTTTTCAAGAGAAAAAAAATGACATAACTGACCACTGTCTTTGAACTACTCTTTTTTTATGTACCGACGGCAGTTTAGCACTTAAATACTATCGAGAACTAAATGCATATGAACTAAGACGAAGTATATGCCTTGGACAGAACCAACACTTTGAAGTTTGATGGTATTCCTTTCTGCAAAATTGCTCCTGTGGCAATTTTTGAGGCTACTCCGATCCAATTGAACACATTTCCTGTTTGTGCTGGAGCTCCAAGCAGTGGAGCGGTTGCATGTGCACTTATCAACACTAACAGAAGAAGCTCGGTAGAGTTAAGATGGCGGCATGTGGGTGAGGAGGCAGGGATCCAAACTCTTGGTTTTTCGCAATTAAACGATTCCTATGAACGCACATACGTACAGTATTTGAAGGAATAACAGTTTCCACACCGTTCACGCATCTGTGTGTGATTTTGGACTGACTCCATGACATCTATTCACTTCGTTGTTCACCCGTTGCCGGGGACTGAGGATCAGCTCAATGACAGGTATTTTGTTGCAGTACACGAACAAGAACAAATTAAGTCACTATTTATGGGCTGGTTGCGTTAAAGTGCACTCTGCGTTGTGTTCGCCGCCGATGTTGATACTGTCATGTGTTTGCTTTTGGGTTTTAGCGATTAAAATATGAGCCCTTTGGGATGATAGAAGGCCCGGCATTTTGAGCAGTCCTCGTTAGCTAGCTGCTAACTGTGAAACGCTAGCAGGACGTTTCTTGGTTCTTTGGACGGATTGGCTCGCACTCAAAGTTGAGATAGACAATGCGGGTTGGGGGATGGGGGGCAAGAGGGGGGAAATGTTGGACTTTTAACACAACCATTTTTAAAATGTCCACGTTTTTGGCATAAATTACGTGTATCCACTTGGGGTATGAGTATTAATTTGTTTTGTAGGCGTTCGGGGGATTATTATGATCAATGAGGTAGCTAACGCCTGCTAACTGTTAGTTAGCCACGAATGCTAGCTGGCTAGGTTTTCTCAGCCACGCGCATAACAAAGGCAAATATTCTTACTTCAGAGTCTTTGGTTCATTTTTTTCCTCATCTTGTAACTTAGTTACACATTTTCTCACTAATATTTTAGGAAGAATTACTTCATCTTTTGTTGCTAACGTTGCGCACTGAGATGCATATCTAAAATCTGCGGCGAAGCAGAGCTAGCAACATTACATTTACATTAATCTTGTTATCGACTTTACAACCGTGGAGAGCCCAGGGTTTCAAACTGCTCTTTTTTTTTTATCTGAACACACAATCAAGTCGCATATCTTACAAATACTAGCTTCATTTTAAAGGCGAAGTTCCTCAATAACACAGTGCTGTTACATATTCTGTCCTCTGACTCTTACTACTTTATTTTTACATTCGTAAAAAAAGAAGAAGTAATTAATCGCTAGTATTTGCGTTAAAGCGATCCTAGAATTTGGGCGATCTCTGTTAGTTCGACTCAACATGTGATTTATGTTACATCTATTTATACTATCCTTCGAGATCGAACTGATTAATGAGCTGTTCCACTTAGAGACAAAGAGGTGAGAAGTCAGGGTTTTGTTTTGTTTTTAACACAGTGACCTTGAGATTAAAGGCTAGATTAAAGCAGAGTTTTGCATTTTAACTGGGCTTCAGTCTGACAGGAAAGATCAATTTACTCTGCCAGAGCAATCTTTGGTGAGAACTGCCACAGAAGGGTATTGGTGACATGGGCCACTGGTTTCCTAAAGAGGGCATGGCAGTTCCATCCTGCATGTCTGTCACCATGTGCTGTTAAGAGATCACCCCCCCCCCTTCACTCCTCCAGTCTTTCTCATAGCTATCACTGAACTTCCGGTTGTCAAATCAAGTAGGTGGGCCTCCATCAGAAATAAGAAGGGCTTGGTCCAGCTGAGCTTTTTGCTGTAAACATCTGGTCCGACTTCTTCAGCTAGATGTCTTTTTATGACACGCTACTGCTTTGTTTTTAGTGTCACTGTTGCAGAAGGTGGAGCTGAATACATCGAAGTGTAATCACAATATCTCGATTGCAGAAGGCTGTGTGGACGCACCGTTTGGTGGGCTTCCTGCCCGTACCGCCTTCACGTTTTATAGATTTTAATGACATAGGTGATACAGCTTGCTATAGGGAATTTTCCACCAATCCGGTTCCAGCGTGTACAGAGTTGGTGGTTCTCTCCACAGGGCCAGAGTAAAGAAGCTGTTTTCATGAGGAGCTGGGGGGTGGGCTCACAGGGAACCAATCAAAACTCCAGAGTTTGTGTTGCATTCCGAATCTAAAAACATAAAAACAGTTCAACGAGAATAAAATGTGAGATTGGTGTCAGGATAAAAGAAGCAGGCTGTCTCTCATCTGAAAAAAGAAAAAAAAAAAAAGCCACTCATCCTGAAGTTTTAAGTAGGCCAGTTCACCGCTGTGCTCACAGCTCATTTATTTTCCACTGAATTTATAAATGTTATTTCTGACTCGGTTCTCTTCAGACTGGTGGGGTTTTTTGGGGTTTATTTTACCAGGTGGTTTCAATAAATACTGCTTCATAAACTGCGTTTAATTCCTATGTTCCAACTTCTGGTGTGGATGAGAGATCAGCTGATCAGGATTGAGAGACGTTCATGAGCATCTCTGCTTGTATAAATTGGCGTTAATAGATTAAGTTGGCAGGATCATAGCATCTATTTGCAAAATTGAAAAAGTCATTACCGGTAATCTTTTCATTTTTACCTCGCTCTTTTCTACAGTCACAATCCCACATAAAAAATTCTCTAATAATGAAATGCCATTACAGAGAAGAAAGGTTCAGAATTTCTTTATTGTCATTGTGCCAGAAATTTACAAAAATATAAACTCTGGACGGTAGTGAAAATAAATACGTGTATTTGAATAAATACATGTATACAGTAGAAACACACACACAACCTATTTGTTAAAAAAAAAGAAAGAAGTTGCAGCCAGACTTGCAGCTGTGCGCCTGAACAGTTCACAATAATTGCAATTGATTATATTATAAAACAAATGCTGCTGCTTTTATTGATGACCTCATTAAACCAGTTTCTGAAAATATAGCTGTGACTGTTTTGGGGCTTTTCAGAGTTTAGTGAAAAACTCTGTGATAATCACATTAAACTTTGATTATCACATTGGACAAACATGATAATAGTCTTTTTCCATCCTGTGCAGTTAATGTGTCATTTACAGAATGACTGATTTGAGCCGTTTACTCCTGGATCCCTGCAGTAATTTGGGCTGATGCATGCTCAGCCCGTACGCATTGCTTTGTGAGGGGAAAAACGGCCTTTTAATAATTTTATTTTACTTATGGAATAAGAAATGAATACTAACACACAGCTTGTAATTTTAAAGCATAAATCTGCCTTTAATTTGCTGCATACTGACGTAGTTTTGAGTAACGTTCTTCAAGAAGCTGCTTCCTGCTGGACTAAAGTATCGTTACGTTTGTGTGGATGCATTTAAAAGACGTGCAAGTTTGCAAGTAAAATTGAAGTAAAACACAAATTCTGCCTTTCATTAGATGAAATGTTTTGGTGTGTCTGAGATGACTAACTGAATAAAGCTGCCTTCCAGGAAGATTAGGAGGATTGTTGCGACTCGCCTGAAAAGAACTGCTCAAACATCTGGATGGGTGGACATTGGAACCCCCCCGACCCCCCAAAAAAACCCATGTAATCCTGTTTATGTATGGAGCAGTAAATATCATTTCCTTAATACTCTTAGATTCCAAATTACCCTAAACAGATCAACACTTGTTGGTACTTTGGTTGTGATGTTATAGAAGTTGGAGGTCTTGATGACTCTGCGTTTACATTTCTGATTTCTATCTTGTTGAACATTGTGGCTAAGAAATGAAATATTTCTGCTGTCTTATTGCTATGATTACACATCGATTTTGGGTTTTTCATTACACTGGTCAACAGCCAAAAAAATCGTCTGGGGTTTTTCAACTGTTTTAGGGTCATTTTGATGTGTTGAATCCAAAAATCCCATTGGTTTTGCTCAATCAGGGCAACTTTCTGAACTATGGATCCAACATGAGCATCAAAATGCAGGACTTCTTTCCACATATGGATCAGTTTCCTGAGAATCTGGGATCAATGAGTGATGAGCAGGAGGAGAGATTCAAGTGTGTAACATTTAATTAATATTCTCCGTTAGAACACATTTTTTTTCTCCTAAAACCTTTTTTGGATGAGAAATATTAACAAAAATTAACTGATGATGTCACAAAAATGTCATCGATTTAGTCAGATGGTCGGATTTCTCTTAAATCAAATTAGAATAAAAACCTGACCCGATTGAGAAAAATGTACGTCAGTTTTGGATTCAGCGCTGCAAAATAGTCCCAGTTCAGTTAAAAAAAAATCATAAACAACTTTCAAAAAATATTCTTTTGTAACCCAGTGTTATAGTTTAGTTTTATTTTGTTACATCTACAACTTCAGTATATTTTGGCTCGTTTTACAAGTGGACCATATAGTTCCAGCTAGTTCTAGTTTTCCCCCATTAACTGCTGTTTTTATTTATTTCAGTTAACAACAAATGTTTACTCAGTTTCAGTTTCCGTTGTCTCATTTTAGTAACAACCTCGCCACAGATAACATAGGAAGTTAGGACGGCTCAGAGTGCATTGAATGTTGGTTAATATATTCCACGTGTAATGAACATGAATTTTTCACGCTAATGTAATATTTAGCCAGTTGGACAGTTTCACCACAGCAGATGCTCACGCTGGACTCTAACGACATTGCCCGAAACGTTAAAAGGTCACAGAGTGACGGAAGCTCAGTTGAGAACAAGAGGAAATGAAAACAGATGCATAAAACAACTGATATTGCAATATTTACCAATATTATCCCCACTGGAAGATTTTCTAATATCACTCAACCCAACATGCTCTGGAGTCTCATAAACAGAAAATGTTAGCTATTCATATTTGCTTTGGGGAAAAAATCGTGACTTAAAAATCCCTCGACAGATTTGACTCGGTTTGGTTTGCACTTTATTAGGAGCTGCATGTGTAAACGTGACACTTTGTATTTTTATCCCTCCGCAACAGAAACTTGAATCCAACCTGTGAAAAGCTGATATGTACCTCATGTTTGTCACTTTGGAGGAAGTGAGTGAACTAAGCTGCTGTTCTCTGAAGGCTACTTTCATGCAGAGCTGCAACAAGCACAAGTCACCTCGACCTCAGTGAAAGGAAAGGACGGTCAAAACCAGGGAATTTGTTGAGTCTTTGTAGAAAAGGGCCGCTATGTTTTCCAAGAATCTTTTTCCTTGACAATTTTAG
Organism: Poecilia latipinna; assembly: GCF_001443285.1. Taxonomy (NCBI): domain Eukaryota; kingdom Metazoa; phylum Chordata; class Actinopteri; order Cyprinodontiformes; family Poeciliidae; genus Poecilia; species Poecilia latipinna. The sequence continues at coordinate 94,809 of NW_015114303.1, read as the reverse complement.
TTGTGAGCTTCTTTCAGAAAACACTTAAAATTGTGACATGAAAACCTTTTTGTCATTTCTGTCTGTTTTCAGAAAGAACATTACAACCCAGCATCATAATCTGGCGCTGTAATCTGAGTCCTGTGTTGGTGCTACAAGGGTCTGACATGATAACAAATTTTACTGGGTGATAAATTATCCCACAAGTTATTGCTGTAAATGATAATGTTGTTTTGAGACCATTTCCAAGTAATGTAGCAGTAATGGCATAATAATGGAAGAACACATGCCCAAAATTCAATAAACTTTAAATTCTAATGAGCATTTAACACTGGAACTGTAAGACATTTTAAACATCCAAAATAAATGAACAAAACAACAAATAAAATGAATCTTGAAGTCTCTGTAAACACAATTGTTCTCCATAAAAAGGGGCTAGATGAGACTAAAATAACTTTTCAAGGCTTTTATTGTCCAGTTTTTGTTGAAAAAGAGAAAACCAATAAAATCCTGCAAATGGAAAGTATTGAGCTCGTTTTAATTCATCATGCTATTAATTGATTCATTGCTTATTTTGACAGGCTAGGACTTTTGTTTTATAAGTGTTTTGGTAATATTGAACTCCGTATGATATCAGGTGTATTTTGCCAATGTTTTCCATTCAGCGTTTTTCATAATTATGTTTCTTTTACTCTCTGTTGGCATTTGTATCTTGTCGAACTTGATCTGAGTTGATGTGGGCATCCATCCACCACGGCAATTACTCAGACTCAGAGTAATTGCTAAATTTGGATTTCAGCTGCTAGAGATGACAATAATAATAATAAATTAAAAAAGTGGATTTGTTTTTTTTCTTTTGCTTTTTAAGTATCACTACTGTGCTCTTATTTTGTAAAGTCAGCTGTCTGATGTGCACTTCCACCTGTTTTGAAGGCTCAACCCTGGACAATTGTTTTTCAAACCAGTGAAACTAAAGATGGTGGAGTACAGATGATTTTTACAGGTTTTTAAACCTGGAAAAAATTGTCTGGGAAACGATCAAAATCATAACCGCATGACCGAAAAAACAACAAAAAAAAACAACAAAAAAAACCCAACAAATGTCTTGTGTAGGAATGCTTCAAATTTTAAGATAAAAATACATTCATTGTTTAAATACTAAAATGATTAGAAAAAAGTTGATATGCACCAGGGAAGTTCTACCTGAACGTGTGCGCGTCAAGAGATTTTCTTCAAGTACCTTGTAGATGCCAAATATTTCCATATGGAATTTCGAGGTGAAAAAGACATCGAGAAAGAAGTTATAAGCTCCTCAAATAACATTCCTCAAAACCCGTCCGTAGCGGAAAGTGTAAACATTCCAGCGCAAGAATGTCTAAATGTTAATAAAAGCAAAGAGTGAAGCAGTCACTCCTTTTACATACTTGATCTTCAGAATCCTGTTTCCCTGTCTGATATTATGCTAGTGTGTCCTTTTAATACTCTATTTATATATTGTCTCTGTCATAGAAAATGGTTTATTTTTACTGGTCTGTTGCTTCTCTGGAGCTTTGCAGTTTTATTTAAGAAGAGAGATTGAGATGCTTTCAATTTATTGGGGGATAATAAGTGTGAGATCACCCAACAGCGGAGCTACTAAAAGTCTTCATCGATCTCCTAACAACTCTCCGGACAATTTGAAGTTCATGAAGCTGAGAGGAAGTGTAAAAAAAGAAAGGGGGGGATATTTATCAGGACAAGATGGTAAAGAAAGCCATGGCCTGTTATCCTGGGCAGAGTGGAGTGGACAGGGTTTAACTGCAGAAAGAAGAGCAGCTATTTGCTTCCCCTTCTTTAATAATAACATAAACATGTCAGCTGAGCCCTTCGTCAGCCTGCAGCTGGTAAAACAATGTGGTAGATCAGGATATGACTAAAGGTTGCACACATTTGTCAAACTCCAAGGAAGGACTACTTCTTATTTTTGTCTTATTTATTTTCTGAACATTATTATTATTGTTGTTGTTATTATTTATTTATTTATTTTATTTTTTAGTTGTTTGCTTCGTGTTGATATGTTTTGTTTGTTCCTTCCAGGCTTCGGGAAGTCTCAGAGAAACTGAACAAATACAGCTACAACAGGTGAGTTGAGTCAAATTTCAATTTAGAGATGCAAAGATCTGATAATATTGCACTTTCTAAACCGTTTAAAAGGTTTGTTGCAGTTTATTTTTTTCATGTTTGACCAAAGTGGCAAACCTTTTGTTTTTGTTAGTTCCTTATGCATTTCAGTTTGCTGTACTGGTGCAGAGTACAAAACTTAATTCAGTACCATTTTTTTTTTTTAACTGAATTACAAATTTGTAATTGTAAATGTACTGAATTATAAATATATAATTCAGGACATTTCTGTCTGTGTTTTTTTTATTTTATTTTAAAAGAAACGTTTTAAATCAGTTCAGCTGTTTTTCTGCATCAGATCGATTTCTGCCGATACTAACCCTCATATAGGTATTGGAAATGAAAAAGCGGATCGATACATCTCTATTTAAACTGATACTATTTGGTTACTTTAAATAGTTTTGGATAGGGAACATTATTCCTTTGACTCTTAATTTTTTTTTTTCTTCATTGCAGTCATCCGCATCTTAGTCTGCTGGAGCAGGCCACCCTAAAGCAGTGTGTTGTTGGTCCGAACCACGCCGGGTTTCTCCTGGAGGTAAGCCTAGAAGACAGACTTCCTATTAGCATTTGGCAAATATTTGGTTTGTGGTTTCAATTGAGCTTTGCAAATATGTTTAAGTAACGTCTTGTACTGTTCCTCTAGTCAGACTAGAAGACTGTTTAATTGCTTTCTGCATAAGATGCAGTAAATGCTTGTTAAATGTCGGTAAATGTTTTAAATGAGTGGCCTTTACAGCTTTAAGTGTGCAGCACTGAGAATCCTGAATGTGTTTTAGGATGGACGGGTTTGCAGAATCAGCTTCGCTGTTCAGCCCGATCGCCTGGAGCTCAGCAAACCGGATGGCAGCGATGGGTGAGAGACTTAAAGTTCTGTCCTGGAGACGATTATATATATATATATATATATATATATATATAATTGTAATTTCATGTTTCTTCAATATGTTCATTTAGTAGTTTCTGTTGTAGAATTAAACCTTTTTGCTAGGATGATTTCCATCTAGCTGATAAATAGCCATTCCATTTAGAGCTCTATGTTAAAACTATTTTGTTAGCATCTTTTTAAACAATATTAAGCTTTTCTATTTGTGCACTAAAACAAACAATGCTATATTTAAACCGTTTTCAGACTCAACTTAGGCTTTTAACTGAGAGTGTTTATTTTGAAATATTTTTTTCTCTTGAAGTTTTTGAATTATTTTTTTTTTTTTTTACTAGCTGCTGCCTTTTGGGTTGACTGGTTATGCATTTGGCTGAATGTCTGCTACTGAATGTCTGATTCAATAGAAATATTTATTGGTTATTTATTTTGAATCAGTTGGTTTTAAACTGTCAGCCTTTCTATGTTGCACGCTTGTGGTCTTGTGGGAAAGAGGGAAGGACAAAACATGACTGGGTGTCTTTGGCAGGTTGGCCTGCCTGATTTCTTCCGTAATTTATTATCTTTTATAAAAGTTTCATAAATACAGTCAGGATCTTAAAATCTAGTACAAAAGTGCTTTTTCTCTGTATAATTTGATTATTTACTCATATTCTATAAATTGTCAAGTCTTTAAAAAAAATCTTTTTGTTTAATTAGCAATTTAGTCTTCTTGCTACTACAAAACAAAATGTAGAGAAGTAAAAAAATTTTAGAGCAAATGATTGAAGCAGATTATGATCCATCATAAAATAGGAGAAAGCAGTCGCAGCCCCAAAACCCAAGAACTTTTTACAAAAGAAAAGTCTTGAAAGAGGAACGAGTTGCAGACAATTCTGATTCCCAAGGGTGTTGCCATGCTGGTCTCCAAAAATACGCCTCCTGTTTTCCAGAGTAATAAAATAATCCTGGGCTAACCTTACCATCAGCTGACCCAGGATTGTAAAGAAAATATATATAATGATAAAAAACACAAAACAACCTTTTATCGGTCCTACTGGGACTGCTGTAGGTTTGTAACTCATCTCCCATCTTTTGTTTCCAGTTCAAAGTTGAGCAGTGGTTCAGGGACAGGAAGGAGCTCCAGGCCAGGCAGGACCAGTGATCCACCCTGGTTCCTGTCTGGTTCTGACACACTGGGCAGACTGGCAGGCAACACCCTTGGGTAAGTTCTGGCAGGGCTGGCAGACATATGGTCCTGTGAAAGGTTGGTGCTTGGAGGACAGCAGCGGGCTAGGGGTGTGTTTTCTGTCGGCTTCGGTGCTCTAGACTCCGCACAGGGAGGTGGAATCGAGAAATGTGTCCCAATAATAACAGCCTGTAAATACGTCAGTAGCTTTTCTTTTTTTTTCTTTTTTTTTAATTAAAGATAACCATCTCTTTCCTCAATATTTTGGTTTTCCTCCTGATACGTTTGTTCCACACAGAATTCAGAATTACCTTCTAAAATGCAAGCAACTCATTATTTGAACCATCATAATGAATATGCTCTAGGGCTAAAACGATTAATCGAATTAGTCCGATTAATTGACCATTGAAATAATCTGCAACTAATTTAATGATTGATTAAACGTCAACTTTAAAATACACAGACTAAAATTTGCCATTTACTGAAAGAACTATGCAGTCAGAGCTGTATATAAACCAAAACTTTACAAGAATATATACATTTTACATTTAAGATAAAAACTAAATGAATTAAAAAAAAATCCTCTGTCTGTCTGGATAAAACTTAAAGAGCTCCGTATAGGACTCCTTAAGTGGCAGTTTTGCTTCACCTGTTTCAAATTTTGTTAAAAAAATCTATTATCACCTTCTGAGGTCAAATTATTAATCTAAAAATGATTAACAGATCAGCTGATGCATCCTTTGCTACAAATGATGAAATGTGCACTAAAAGAATGCTGTTATTGTATAGAATAATATTTTTTATTTAAAAATGATTTTTCATTATTTTCTTGTTAGCATCTTTTAATATATTTCTGTGTTGTGTAACAAAGGCTGAAGTGGCTAAATGAAAAAAAAACTGCAGAATGTGCCAATTTTCTAAAAATCACATTAATCGATGGACTCTTTTATTAGTTGCAGCCCGATATGTCACTGTCCTCATCTAACAGGCAAAATCTTTGAGCTCAGAATAAGACCCGCTTTTAATAAAAAAAAAAAAAGATCTGCTTGTTAGGATAATCAATAGAGTAATTGATTACTAATACTATTTTATTGTTTGTTTTTGGATTGTAGTAGAGCTTTATTTTAGTGATTCCTATTTAGAATAAAAGGTGTAGAAGTACGTTTGCTTTTCTTCTTACTCGGTTTTGCTCATCTAAAAAAACCAACACGAATGTGGATGCAATGCTGTTGTAGCCCGATATGTGATTTGCATCTGCTCTAAGTTCCTGGCTGCTGTTTCTGACTGTTTCCTGCTGTGTGTGTAACAGGAGTCGCTGGAGCTCCGGGGTGAACGGAGGCAGCGGAGGAGGTGGGAGCGGAGGAGGAGCAGGAGGCGGTGGCGGAGCAGGAGGTGGTAGCAGCAGCGGAGGTGGAGGAGGAGGGAGCGGAGGAGGAGGAGGCGGCGGCAGTGGAGGTGGGAGTACGTCAGGCAGGTCATCAACGGCGGCTCGCGATTCCCGCCGCCAGACCAGAGTGATCCGCACGGGAAGGGACCGTGGCTCTGGGCTTCTAGGCAGCCAGCCACAGCCGGTCATCCCAGCATCAGTCATTCCAGAAGAACTCATTACGCAGGTACAACTGCTTCTTTAGCAATGTGTTTTGTTTGAATTAACTATGCACATTTTGTAATAAACCCGTTCTTTCCTCTAGGCCCAGGTTGTCCTACAGGGGAAGTCGAGAAGCGTCATCATCAGGGAACTCCAACGGACTAACCTTGACGTCAACCTCGCTGTCAATAATTTGCTGAGTCGTGATGACGAAGATGGAGACGATGGCGACGACACGGCCAGCGAGTCCTATCTCCCAGGAGGTGGGAGCACATTCGGCCAATTATTCCTCAGCATCAGAAATGCATTTGTAACTTTGACATTTGATCAATTATGATCAATTTAATAAATCCTGATTAATCAAGATTAATTGTGATTAATTTGATTATTGTGAATAATTTACAGAGCACTAATAAAGCCAAAACTGTAAAAGATATATATGTATCTACATTTAAGATTAAAGCACTTATATTTTTGCCAAAGCTCCTCAAGTCTTAGTTTTAGCTTCACCTGGTTCAAATTTGCTAAATGAATGGTATATCATTGCATTTTAGAAAAATGTTAGTTTAAAAATGAAATTGAACCTTCCCCCCTCTCCAATATATTTTATTGAATTTTCTCTTTTAGGACACAACAAACTTACAAACAACAGACTTAACATTGCAAACATGTACTTGTACACACTTACATTCACTGGAATTGAATCATTTATTTGCATCTTTTAATGTATTTCTAATATTGTATAAACAAGGCATAAGTGGATAAATGAAAAATCTGCAGATTGTGGCAAATTTTCTTATTCAACTAATTGACAAAACAATCCATTATTAAAATAATTGTTTGTAGCCCTTTTTGTAACATTCCATTATTACTGCTCATAAGAACGTGGTGAGACCTGTGGAAAGCATCCCATACTTCACCACATTTAGTTATGATGATTGAAATGCTGCTAGTTTTACAGATATCCTTAAAGGCGGATCTTTTTCTTGTTTTTTTTTTTCCACGCAGAAGACTTGATGTCCCTGTTGGACGCGGACATCCACTCGGCTCATCCCAGTGTCATCATCGACGCTGATGCCATGTTCTCCGAGGACATCAGCTACTTCGGCTACCCGTCTTTCAGACGCTCCTCGCTGTCACGGCTGGGATCCTCCAGAGGTAACGCAGCCGCTCACTAATGACTAATCACAGGAAGGCTTTGGCGGCAGCACTGGTGATGGCTGGTTTCTGTCGGGTGGCTTCAAAATCCTTAAATAATAAGCAGGTTTTTCCCCACCCTAAGTCAAAATGAAACCCTCGAGTTTTGCAGGTGTATGGAAATGTTCTTTGAAAATATAGATGTGATTTGTAACGTTATTGATTAACAGAGATGCATTGAAAAATTGGAATTTGACAATTTTCAGCTTGTTTGGTCTTGATTAGGTGGTAGGAATCTCTCATGTCCGATCCTTTTCCATCCAGTTAATGCAGCAAACTTAACAATCTTCAGTGCGGATGTGGTTATAGACTGAAGAAGGCACAGTTCGGGTTAGAAAGGAGGTTAAAACTCTAGTCAGAGAAGTAGGAAGCTATTTGGAAGAAAGCTGTGTTTTCTGTGATGTCGTGACATTTGTATTATTCACTCAGGCTACAAGAAAGCCAGAATGAGTAAGACTTTATAAGACGGAGTCGTGCAGCAAAGCTGCAACATCTTTCTTTAGAAAACATGCTGGTTTTGAAAACGTTGACGTCTTTTTTCAATTAGCGTTAGCATAAGGTCTAGATTTTCTAAGACGGACATCTGTAACTCCAGTGCTAAATGCAGGTGAGATACTGAAGATGATTTAATTTAAAATATGAACTCTGGATCATTTATTTGTTTTTAAGTATTAGTAAACTCCTGTCTTCCAGGCTCTCATTCTAATGGTGATTATTAGCTGCTACCCAAGGCAAGAAGGTGTTAAAAGTATGATGAATGCTGGTCTATCTTATATTATAGATTTTACAGAGACATTGTATTAGCCTAAAATTGATATCAAACTTTAAAGAAACCTGAGACTAGAAAATGGCCTCTACATTCTGATAGGAACGCGTCTACCAAATACTAAAAAGGAACCTTGCCTGAATGTTTGTTTGCATATATTTCTTGATTCAGTTTGTTTAGGTGAATATAAATGCTACATGTTTGGTGTTATGTGCTGCATGGCTGTAGTAAATACTATGAGCTCTCTGAGAAAGGCCCGCCAGGCCCACATGTCTTAACGGGGACCCTATTAGACAGTTTATTTTTTTTCTTTAAAAAAAAAAAAAAGCCCACTTTCAGTCCACATGCATGCTTTCTTTCGTTCTTTCTCTCTTTCTCTTCACTTCCTGTTAGCTCACTCTTTAACACATGAGCGTGCAGAGTGACTCACCCTTCGTATATTTTCGATTTCCCGCTCAATCCTTCCATGATTGCAACTGATTGATTTGCACTACATTGATTCTAAGCAGTATTTCTCTCTATTCTTAAAAACTTTATTTTTTTTTTTTTTTTTCGACGGGTCTTTCCCAGAGAGTGGCTTACTTCTATCCCACTGGTGTGACCTTATTGCATACCAGTTCTCCTTCTTCCCTTAGAGCGTGACTCAGAGCTGTTGCGCGAGCGTGAGTCTGTGCTGAGGTTACGAGAGCGCCGGTGGCTCGACGGGGCGACGTTTGACACGGAGCGAGGTTCGACGAGCCGTGAGGGCGAGCCCAGCCTCGACAAGAAGAGCATCCCCGTCCAGAGCCCCGTCTCCTTGGGAGAGGAGCTGCAGTGGTGGCCCGACAAGGTAAGACAAAAATCAAAGAGTGCTTTTAGAAATAAAGATGCTCAACTGTTTGTGATGAAGATTTATTGCTCGTGAAGCAGATTCTGCTAATACAGTCTAATATGCAGTTTTAAACTTTTGATTTATCAATTTGTTTATATATATATAATGCTGAAGCTTGATCAAAATTTTGCAAGAAAGTAGGTAAATGATTATTTTAGTAGTTGAATTGGGTATTTTCTGCAGATTTTTCATTTAACCTCTTAAACCTATTACAATACATAAAAAATTAAAATACATAAAAATGCAAATAAGTAAGTCAATTTCTCTTTTTAAATAAGAAAATCATAATTTTCTTATTTAATAAAAACTATTTTTCCTAAATAAGAAAAATAACAATTTTCTTATTTAAAAATGTGTAGTTTCCTACAGCTACAGCAATGAATGCATCTGCAGTAAAAAAAAAAAAAAAATCTAAAATAATGTGAAAAGTTCAGTACTTTCTGCTTGACTTGAAATCATTACATTGTAGAGCTGATCTGTTGATTATTATTTATTTATTTCAATTAATTGGAGTACAAAAGTGGCTAATTGAAGACTGAAAAAAAATGAACCAGGTGAAGCTAAAACTGTCAAACTTTGGAGTTCTGAGCATAAACAATTAATCGATTACTAAATTTGTTGATGACTAAATTGACAACTAATTGATTAATCATGATTCATCCCATTGATCCAAGTAATGATTTCAGCCCTACAAGAAAATTAAGAAATCCTGGCTGAAGCCTGTGAGATGGGTGTGTCACCAGGAACCAAGAAACAACCAAAGTCACATGAAGCAGATCAGATTCTAGTTCTGCCGACACATCACTGAGTTTAAGACCGAAATATCACATCAGAGTAGAACCCCACGTTTTTACAGATTTGTCAGTGATTTTCTGTTTTAAGGTCTGATAGGAAAAATAATGCTTTTATTTATTTCTTCATCCTCTGAATTGATCTCAAGCAAAAGATCTAGTCATGTTGGATGGAAGTTTTGTTTTTGACTGTCAATAAAACAATGATTGTGAATGTTTGAATGTCTCATTTAACTGAATAAATAATGAGAACTGAAGTTTCCTTTAACATCATCTGGAGCTAGATGGGGCTGAAATGACACGTCTCTCATTTGTGATCTTCACGCTACATTGACATGTGACTGTTGTTTAAGAGTTAGATGTATTAGATCCAAGCTGCTCAGTGTTCCACTGCCTCACGGCGCCCATAGCGGTCCACCTGCCTCTCTCTACAACCCGTTTCTGCTGACTGTGTATTTGGAAAAAACGTTTCTATAACTAAAGGGAAAACGGAACAACGCTATCACCATTTTAACAATAAAATTAAAACAAAAATGCATAAATTGATCTAATGGGTTTTACTTGAAAATGGAAGAGCAACAGTTACTACATAGTCGCTGCTTAAATAACCTAATCTATTGATTATTACATTAATAATGCCCAGAGCTGAAACGTTTAATTGGCTTAGTCGTGATTAATTGATTATTGAAATATTTATCTAATTTAGTAACCGATTAATTATTACTTGGAGTATACAGTCTCAAAAAAGTCCATTTGCTGAAAGAACATGTTGCATTTAAGATGAGAAAAAACATTCTTTGTCTATAAAAATGTTTGAGTGTACCAATTTTTTAAAATCCAGTTAATCGATTAATCATCAGAATAATTGATTAATCAGTTTTTTACCAGCCACTCGGACATTTCACCAGCCATTGTTTTTTTTTTTCTTTTTTCCATTACAAACACCACCATTACAAGCAAATTGTATAAAATATATGATTTATTCTTAAGTCTTGGTGGGTAAAGTTTATGTGGTAATTAACAAATCGGTTGTAACTCTAACATCTGACATTTAATAATCTGGTACGTAAAGTTTGTCTGGTGTTGAGTTTAGATGTAAAGTTTAAATCAGTTTGTTGTTTCAATGAGTTATCAGATTTTTTTTAAAACTAAAGATACTTAGAAAAATCAAGAATTAAATATTACAGGTCACAAGTTGTGATTAAACTGTGTATGCTAAAAGCAAAAAAAAAAAAGCAGTTTTTAAGACATTTATTTTTTAAAAATCTTATATTATTGACTTTGTCAGTATGCTCTTATAGATAAACGTGGGAACTCTAAACTATATGTTTTGTTACCTAGCCTGCACTCTGCAGCGTAACACACCCGGTAACGTAGCCCGTTGCCATGCCAACTGCAAGTTCTTGATAACGGTAATGGACAACGTTCCTTTAGTTTTAATGCCTTGGCTTTTAGGGGAAATGCTGCTGCTACTTGTCACTGAACAAGCTTGTTTTTTATGCCTTGTAGCTCCAAGAAGATTGTCTCTTTTTCAGTTTGAGTCCTTATTTCCCTTCACCTCTCATCTTCCTTCCAGGATGGTGTGAAGTTTGTGAGCATTGGAGCTTTGTTCTCAGAGCTGGTGGCGGTGAGCTCCAAAGGAGAACTTTATCAGTGGAAGTGGAGTGAGCCTGAACCGTACAGGAATGCACAGGTGGATGATAACCACCTGCATGAAAGACACTTTAAAAATAAATACTATATAAAATGTGACTGATGGAGTTTTGTGCTAAACTTGTTTTTACCCTCTCATCCGTCACATTAGAATCCCTCCATTCACCACCCTCGTGTTTCCTTCCTGGGCCTAGCTAATGAGAAGATCACGTTACTGGCTGCTAATAGCATCAGAGCTACTGTAGCAACAGAGAGCAACAAGGTAGATTTGCTCAAAGTGTTCAGTGCACATTTAATACATTGTTCATTACATATTCTTAGATTGTATGTGTGCTTTATTTTTAAAAGGTGGCCACCTGGGTGGATGACACACTAAGCACAGTGGCCTCTAAGCTGGAGCACAGTGCCCAGTCTTTCCCAGAGCTGCAGGGGGAACGCATGGTGTCGCTGCACTCATGTGCACTTTACACATGTGCACAGATGGAGAACAGCCTCTACTGGTGGTGAGAGAATCACCTTTTTCTCTCTTTTATTATTGTCGGTTTGTTTTGTCGATAATTATTCTGTGTTAGTTACAGACATGGGCAAAACTTATCTTTTT
>NW_015114303.1:74091-80005 GCF_001443285.1 Poecilia latipinna | reverse complement strand
AAATTTTTTTTTTTTTTTTTTTTTACTCATTTATTTTTTTTATTAATGGTACTTGGTTTTATTTCTAAGTTTAGATATAAAAAAATTATTTTTTTTATTTTTTTAAAAATCTAGTTTTTAAAATAAAAAATAGATTTGTTTCTAGAGATGACATTCTTTTTTTTCTTTTTGAATATTTTTTCATTTATTTTAGTTCTTAATTATATATATATATATATATATATATATATATATATATATATATATATATATATATATATATATATATATATATAATATTGTTTTTAAATTTGAATATATAATAAACTTAGGTCTGTAATACTTTTTTCCAGTTTATTTCTCCAATGTTTGCCTTGAAATGTCACAAAAATGACTCTAAACGTACTAGTAAAATGCTTTTAGATCATTTTCTTCTTGCCATTAGATTGGAATATGTGCTTTAAAAGAAAACAACTTTTGCATAATTGTCCATCCCACAAAAATAATGTCCTCTTTTTTGCTAAAATTTATGTATTTTAAATTCTAAAAATAAAAAAAGGTGAATCTTTTAAAAAATGACTACATTTTCTACAGCAGATATTTATCTAAAATTATAATTAGTCTTTTTTCAAAAAGTCGTGACTTTTCCAGCTCATTTAGGTTTATTTTGCTGGCCTGAGAGTAAAAATGGGCTTAAAGCTTGATATTACTGTCATAAAGTAACTATAAAAGAAGCTTGTGAAACTGGTACATGATTGTATTCTCAAAGCAAAAATGTTTTGGTTCAGAGACTTTTAAAAAGTTGCAGACCTTTGATCTGATGGAAAGGTTTTGATTGGCCACTCTGACCAGAAAAGTGCTGTTTAAATTGAATTTGTTTACTATTTCTCCAAAAAGCACACTCTGCTTGAACAGCATTCATTCTCTGAAACCTTTGTCACATTTTGTTAGAACCTAAATAATTTTTATTTTTCTGCAGGGGTGTTGTGCCTTTTAGTCAAAGGAAGAAAATGCTTGAGAAAGCGAGAGCCAAGAACAAAAAGCCAAAGTCCAGTGCTGGCATCTCCTCAATACCCAACATCACTGTAGGAACGCAGGTGGGTGGGGAAAGACCTTGTGATTATTTTTCAAATTTGCTCCATCTACATCTGATAACACCCTCAGATTGTGCTGACAATCCAATGGCTGTCTTCTCCTAGGTGTGTTTGAGGAATAATCCCCTCTACCATGCCGGTGCAGTGGCCTTTTCTGTCAGTGCCGGAATCCCCAAAGTGGGCGTCCTGTTGGAGTCCGTCTGGAACATGAACGACAGCTGCAGGTTCCAGCTGCGCTCACCGGAGAGCCTCAAAAACATGGAGAAGACCACAAAGACCCAGGAAATCAAGTCAGTTCCTTCCTTAAAAATATCACTCAGTTAACTCATAAAGTTTTATTGTCGTAACGCTAAAGCCAGAGCTAAAACATGTCCGTGTTTTCTTTCCACCGCAGGATGGAAAGTAAGCCTGAGCTGGTGAAGACTGAGATGGGTCCTCCTCCATCCCCTGCATCCACCTGTAGTGATACCTCTTCCATTGCTAGCAGTGCCTCACTGCCCTACAGTATGTCTCCTCTCATGCTATCTCAACCCATAAACTATTCGCTCTTTGAACAACTCACGAGTCTCGGCTGTGCTATCTCCCGGGCACGCCACCAGTTTCTTCCTCGCAGCGCGCTCTCATTAGTCCTTTGACTTTGAAGCAGATGGTACACAGGCTTTTATCAGCAACTTTCTCTGCTGCCTGTGTTCCTGTGAAGCAAATGTGGCCAGCTCACAGTATATTTGCCTGCCTGCCTGCCTTTTTTTTTTTTTTTTTTTTTTTTTTTTTTTACAGCATCTTATCATAAGGACCATATGGCAAGCTCTCGAGTGTGATAATTAATTTTTCATAGTTGGCCATCTGTTTTTTTCTATATATATATATATATACTTATTTAAATGTCATTTTATTTTTTAATGGGTGTAATTAGGGATTTTAATTTAAAACATTTTGCAATTTCATCCATTTGTTTCCTGCATATAACTTATCCTGTAGAAGCTGTGAGGAGCAGCTTCATAAAATTTACAAAATAGAAATACTTTTTGAAAGGAGCATTTGCTTTATACCTCTGCTAGACTATTTTGATATAAACTTGAGCAAAAAATCTAGAATTAATGGTCCCAAGATTTTGTGATTTTTTATTTTTTTATTTTTTTAGGGTATTTGTGTTTTTGCATTTTTTGCATGATTTTGTACTTTAGAAATGTTTGCAAGGAATTGTACTTTATTTTTCCTCATTTAACCCCTTTTAAAATGTACATATAGAGGGAAAAACAGGCAGACAAATTGGAGACACAAACATTTTTATTCCTTAAAGAACTTAAATAACTCAATTTCTGTTGCACTCCCTATCGAACACAGACTAAAACACAGACTATAACTTGACAATAGTAAGGCTGCAGAAGAAAGAAGGAATACTGCCACCTGCAGGTTGGAATAAAAAGTCAATTAAAGGACATGTTTTTGACAATTTTTGTTGAAAATTTGCAATACAATCACAATTATCCATTAGCATGCAAAAATGCAAGCATCTATTGATGGTGTATAAATTCTGCTTTTGCACTATTGCGAAAAACTAATACCCTAAAAATATTAGGTTAATATTTATCAAATTTAAAAGATTATTGAACAATAAGATTGAGTGGAAGATGGTGGAGGTGTCCCAGTCTTGAGACGGGGACAGGTGGTTATTGTGAAGGCCTCTCCTTGCTTTATGTTTGGACTTGTCTGATTGGTTGAAGAGCTCTAAAAGCGGTGGGAAAAGTGTTTCAACTTCCTGCCTAGCCTACTTTCTAACAGCGTAGGCTTTATCTGTTAACTTATCAAACCTTAAATTGTTAGGGAGAACTAGGCATTCACTGCTCCCTCCGTGTCTCAGAGCCAAGGCACAATACCTCACTGTCACTGCAGTGATACTTACTGAAGAGAATTAGGGCAAATGGGGGGAAAAATAATTCTGACTTAAATCTTTTGAGATCAAAAGTCAGAATTCTGAGGGAAAGAAAGTTAGAATTTTTTTTCCGCTGGTCCTAGTCCTCTTGTAGATACTTGTGCTGGTTCATGACGGCGTTAAATGTTTTACAAGTTATAAATCAGGAAGTTGAAAGTTGATTATAGGTTTTATCGTTCATAACACAGAACAATCTCTTTGGAGCTCACTGAAATATCTCAGCAGGTACTCGACAAATCTTAAAATGGAATAATCTTAATCTTAAAGATGATTGTTTTGATTTGCCGATTGACTCATGCTTTCTTGTCATACGAGCTTGCACTTTTACCCCAGGATCAATGAATTGAGCTGCATCATGATGAAAGGTTTAAAATGCTTCTGTTAAATATATATATTTTTCCATCTGTGCATTGAAAATCCTAGTATTAAGCCTAGTATTTAGATGCATATCGTATCGACCACAGGAATGCCATCATAGAAACAATAATTTGGAAGCTTTTGCAGTGATACGTCTTTGAAACTTAAATATCTACATACTGGTAACTGCACAGTGAGGGAGTCGCAGGGACTTGAGAATTCCCCTCACAGCCAAAGACAGCAGGAGGGAATATGTAGGGGATGGAGGAGTGCCAGATATTTAATATGCACAATGGAGTATTCATTTCAGATGTGCTTTGGGGGAAATCGGTAAAAGTTTACCCTGTGTGTCGTTTTCAGAGCGCAGACGTTCGACCCCAGCTCCAAAGGAGGAAGAGAAGGTGAACGAGGAGCAGTGGCCTCTCAGGGAGGTGGTGTTTGTGGAAGACGTTAAAAACGTTCCTGTTGGGAAGGTGGGTGTGTCTGACAGCTGGACGTTTAGTGAGCTGGGATTTCATGGAGCTCTGTTGGAAACTGCTCCAGAATGATGGGCGTTTGTTTGCTGTTTGTGTACATTTAAAAGCACGTTAGTCCAGTAATAGATTCAGTTTGGATTTATTTCTGAACAAGACGTGCGACAGTGTAGACTAGGTGGACCAAAACAAAACGAAACAAAACAAAAAAAACTTAAAGTACCTTTTATTATTATTCTTTCTTTTTTAAAAAAAAATTTTTTAAATGGTTAAGTGGTAAAGGTCACAATACGCCTCCAGTGGTTGATATTCAGACCTTAGCGGGTGTAGATGAGATCGATTTCATATCCAAGTATCGGCCGATCGCCCAAAACTAAGAAGATCGGAGCCGATTGATCGGCTGATCGATTGGTGCAACCTTACTGCATTAATGACATAAGCCTCCATGTAAACTTTTTATTGATCTTTTCAGGTTTATAGAAAATTAAATCCATTTCTGTTTGTTTTATTTCGCATTAGATAACCTGTAATGACTATAGAACTAACTGATTGATGGCGGGTTGTTTAATGAACCAGATTCTGACCCTTTTGAAGACCAAACTTGGTTGCAAAGGATTAAAATATTCACTTAAAATTTCTACTTGCGTATTTTATTGTGTTGTTTTAATGATGACTTTTTTTTTTCATTCTAAGCAAAGAAACTCATGCATAAAATAGAAAATAAATGTTACCCATTGTAAACTTGCGTCAAAATCATAATAAATCAAGCTTCTCCTAATCATCTCTGATTCAAAGCGTGCCGTCTTCTCATCACAACCCAGGTGCTGAAGGTGGATGGTGCGTACGTTGCTGTGAAGTTCCCCGGAACATCAAGTAGCATGACAAACCAAAGCAGCGCTCCTCCTCCAGACTCGGATCCATCCTCACTGTTACAGGACTGCAGGCTCCTCAGGATAGACGAACTACAGGTACACGCTTCGCTTCTACTGTTTTAACGCTTTCTTCTTGTTTTATTTTAATCTCCAGCTTTCCAACATCAGGTATATACTGACGCTTTAACTTTCAGGTGGTCAAAACCGGAGGAACCCCAAAGGTTCCTGATTGCTTTCAGCGAACGCCCAAAAAGCTCTGCATCCCAGAGAAGGCTGTAATCCTGGCTGTTAATGTTGACTCCAAAGGTTGGTTAAGTCTGCTTATGTTACGGAATTGGATGAACTATAATACAAATTTGGGTCAGTTTTGACTTGTTTTGTTGTCTTGCAGGAGTCCATGCAGTTCTGAAGACCGGTAACTGGGTAAGGTACTGCATCTTTGACCTGGCCACAGGCAAAGCTGAGCAGGAGAATAACTTTCCTACAAGCAACCTGGCCTTCCTGGGGCAGAGCGAGTGCAACGTGGCCATCTTTACTGCAGGACAGGTAAGGTGGTTCTCCTGAACAGCTGCAGCTTTTCCTTCAGTCAGTTGTATTCTAATCTATATTGTCCTCCCCAGGAGTCTCCCATCATCCTCCGGGACGGGAATGGCACCATCTATCCCATGGCTAAAGACTGCATGGGGGGAATTCGGGACCCTGACTGGTTGGACCTACCTCCTATAAACAGCCTGGGTATGGGGGTGCACTCTCTGGTCAACCTGCCATCCAACTCCACCATTAAAAAGAAAGCTGCTATAATTATTATGGCTGTCGAGGTAAAGATCTGCCTTAAATTATCTTTTTTTTTTTCTTGGAAAAACCAGTTGGATAGCAAAAGATGTTTAGTAGAATATTTTTCAGAATTTGAATCAGGTGAAGCATATACAGTATATTTAGTAATTAAAATACAAAAAACTTCGTAAATATGTTCAACTCAGAACTTCTCAGGTTGCAGTTTTTGCTTCACAATGTTCAAATTTTGTTTAAAAAAAACATGTGTGTGTGTGTGTGTGTGTGTGTGTGTGTGTGTGTGTATATATATATCAGGGTGTATCCCCCAGACAACTTTCTAAGCCCGGTGGTCCGGGCGTCGAGGCGGTCCACCGTGTTTTTGTTTTAAAAGATGTTAAGTTGACAGGAAATGTAAAAGTATTACTGTGTAAT
>NW_015114303.1:12545-69657 GCF_001443285.1 Poecilia latipinna | reverse complement strand
AGATTAATTGATAAGTAAAATAATTAGTTGCAGCACTAATATTTACAAAGGTGTTTTTTTTTTTATCTCAAATGTATATATATATCTTTATAGTTTCTGCTTAATTATGTCTCTGGGGTTTTGAGTCTCCAGTTAGCGATATTTTCAACAAATGAACAATCATGATTAATCAGATTCATTGTTTAATAATTCTCACAGAAACAGACGCTGATGCAGCACGTCCTGCGCTGCGACTACGAGGCGTGCCGGCAGTACCTGATGAACCTGGAGCAGGCCTTCCTCCTGGACGAGGGTGGCCAGGGTCTCGGGGCGCTGCTGGGCCATCGCTGCGACGGAAACCGCAACATTTTCCACGCCGCCGTCTCCGTCTGCTTCCCTGTTAGCAACAAAGAGACCAAAGAGGAAGAAGGTTGAGCTTTTTCACATTCTAGTCTCTGGTTTTCCATTTTAATGTGCAATATTTGTTTTGGTATATTGAAATGGCAATATTTCAACACTATTGAAGGTTAAAATCTGCTCCTGTCACTTTAAAACCCATTTCTTCCTGCAGACCTTTCCTGAAAATGTGACTGACGAAGCTGTTTTGTCTTTCAGAAGCTGAAAGGTCAGAGAGGAACACGTTTGCAGAGCGTCTGTCTGCTGTGGAAGCCATCGCCAACGCCATCTCTGTGGTGTCGAGCAACAGCTCTGGAAACAGGACCGGCTCCTCCAGTAGCAGAGGGTACGCTACGCTACCACAAAATCAGTATTAGTACAGAACAAACAAATCATGAGCAACTTCATGCAGTAAAAATGAATTTAACCCATCCTGCTGTGTGTTGCCAACAGGCTCCGTCTAAGGGAGATGATGCGGAGGTCTCTCAGAGCAGCAGGTCTCGGCCGCCACGAGTCCGGGCCATCCTCCGGTGACCACCAGGACCCCGTCTCCCCACCCATCGCCCCGTCAAGTTGGGTCCCAGACCCTCCGCCTATGGACCCTGGTGAGAGCATCTCGACAAAAGTTAATAATTGCTCTCTGAAAGATAAGCTTATCACAATCTTAAATGATTTTTTTCTTCTCATCCACAGATGGTGACATTGACTTCATTCTCGCACCAGCAGTTGGTTCACTCACCACAGCTTCCTCTGGTTCTAACCAGGGCCCCAGCACCTCCACCATACCAGGTTTGTTACTTCCTGTGGAACAAAAGAAAAACGTACAGGTAGTAGGGCTGGGCATTTATCACACTGTTTATCATTTATCGTGATAAGTTTCTTATCGTGATAAGAATTTAGATTTATTGTTGTCTCAGTAATTCCAATTAAAAAGCTCCCAAACTGTCTGTATTGTTGGATTGTTGCTGTTACTAATTTCTCCAGTGTTTGTTCAATCAATAAATATCAATACTTTTAAAAATGTGATTAAATGTAGAGACTGTGTACTGTCTGCTTTGTGTTCAACTCTCTACAAAGTTATTATAAACGCTGAAAAAGCTTAAGACATTTTAACCTGGTAAAATGTGTGTTGGAATCCCGGTTTGTGAGGATAAATAAAACGTTATGTCTTTTCAACATCTAAACTCTGTAGTGCGAGTTGGAGCCACATGAGCAACATGTTTAAATATTTTTAAGCTAAACTCCCGTTCTGCGTTCTGCCTTCCTACAGGACCGTCAACAGAGACATCAGTGGTGGAGTCTAAAGACAGGAAGGCCAACGCTCACCTCATCCTGAAGCTGATGTGTGACAGCGTCGTTCTGAGGCCACACCTATGGGAACTGCTCTCTGCAAAGTAGGAGTTTTCAACCGCATGTTCTCCAATAAGGAGATAAACGATCCGCTTCACAGCCAGTGTTGTTCCTGTGTTTGTCTTTCTGAACTTCTTGCCCATGTTGCTGTGCCTGTCTGACAGGGATGCCAGAGGAATGACCCCCTTCATGCTGGCTGTCAGCGGCAGAGCCTACCCAGCTGCTATCACTGTGCTTGAGGCCGCTCAAAAAATAGCCAAGAGTAAGTCAGCTGCTGTTTAAGAAGTGGAGATGGAAAAAGCGGATGGACACTTCCCTATTTTACACTATAAACTACCACAGAGATAAAAACTTATTTTGAGAAATGATAATCCCATTTTAAGGAGTTGGATAATATCTGGAGCATTTCAGGTTATGAGTAAAATAAAGTCTGAATAATGTTTTGTTGGGCTTTGTTGCAGTTACCTCATGTTGTGTGTTTCGACTCTTATTTCCTCATTTTCATTTTTTCCTTTTCTTCAAATGTCTTGAACGCAGTGGCCGACCCGGAAAAAGATGATGCAGATTCTATGTTCATGGAGATGATTTGCCCTGCGGGAACCAACCCAGATGATTCTCCGCTTTATGTCCTCTGCTGCAACGACACCTGCAGTTTCACTTGGACCGGAGCGGAGCACATTAACCAGGTCAGCCATGAAGGACAGAGGGAAAAGCATTACCAGAGGGACAGTTTGTCTTTTTTCTTTTTTTCCCTCTTTTTTTCTCTAAGCCTGGGTGTATCATGTTTATTTTTGAATAGAATCTTTTTCTAATTCAAAGTTTGTGATTTTTAGGACATATTCGAGTGTCGAACATGTGGCCTGCTTGAGTCGCTCTGCTGCTGCACGGAGTGTGCCAGAGTGTGTCACAAAGGACATGACTGCAAGTAAGTCATTGTTTTCACTTCAGCTCTGCAGGGACTTGAGAAACATTTTCCTCCTTGCTTATAATTAATTATTTTTATTGTGATTTTAATTTATTCTGCCTCAGGTTGAAAAGGACTTCCCCTACTGCTTACTGTGACTGTTGGGAGAAATGCAAGTGCAAAACACTGATAGCTGGCCAGAAGGCTGCCCGCCTGGATTTGCTCTACAGGCTGCTAACGACAACAAACCTGGTTACTACACCAAACAGCAGGTCAGCTCTTTTTAATTAATTAATTTTTTAAACACAGGATTCTTGCTCTAAGTGATCAAAAATAATTAAGCTGCTGATGGCCTTAATGCTGTCTGAACATGTGTAAAACAGGGTGTCAGTGCACATTAAGAAGTGTTAAATTCATGTCTACATTTTAAGGCCTAAAAATATCTTGCAATAATTTTAAAAAAGTGAGTTGGCCTTGAATACATTCATTGCAAATCTTTGAATTTTGCCATGTCGGGCTATTTTATCTCGTACACTGGTATGTCTTTTTTTTTTTTTTTCTCTTGTGGGAACGTTTTTGTCTGAACATTGAGTTCCACACAATTTTCATTGTGTTCTGTGACTCCAGGTAGTCGAGGCTATCGGTAACTACCTGCTAAAATACCCTTATTAGCATTAAGCTAACGAGGGTATATTAGCAAGTAGCTGTCTAGTTAGGTTTTTTGTGAGTTTTCACAACTGTCTCACTTCTTTTCCCAACTTACATGAGGCGAGATGCATTCCTTGTAATAAAAAGAACAAAAACTAACAAAAAAACTGTTAAATTTGGTAGTATGGGTGTTAAGGCTGTAGAGGGTCGTGCTAGAAGCAAAAAGCTGCTGCTGCCAACAATGCTTACTTATTATCCAATAGAATCCTCCAACTATCCCTGATATTTATAGTTTTTCGGTGTTAAGTTTCATTCACAATGGCTTTAAAAAGGTCTGTGTTAGATTTGACTTGTTAAAACCTGCTGATATCCTGTAGAATTCTCTTTGCTTCCTCTTTTTGTTATGCCAAAAATAGCAAAATTCGAGTCATCCTCACTCGGTAATAGCCTCCTCACTGAAGAGTACCGCCAGCCGGACATAATAGTTCATAGATGCGGTGCATTAATTGATCCAAAAAGGACCGGATTTTTCAGTTTTCGTCTCGCCGGTCACCAGTTAAGCTGAAAAATCATCCAGTCCACCTTAAGTGTCATTACCACAAGTTTTGTTTTTACATATTTCATTTGAAATAGTGGAAAGGAAAATGAATGCATAACTTTTGTTTTGGTTCTTCTTGCAGGGGAGAGCATATATTACTATTCCTGGTTCAGACTGTAGCCAGGCAAAGTGTTGAGCACTGTCAGTACCGACCGCCTCGCATCAGAGAAGACCGGAACCGTAAGGCTGCTAATGCGGAGGGTGGGTTTTTACCAACAGTTTAGTTCTTTTACTGCCATTTTGTGCATCCTGTGGGATAAACGGTCCCTAAAACAAGCTCTGTGTTCTTCTTTCAGACTCTGATATGCCAGACCACGATTTGGAACCTCCTCGCTTCGCTCAGCTGGCCCTGGAGAGAGTCCTACAGGACTGGAACGCCCTCAAATCTATGATCATGTTTGGTTCTCAGGAAAACAAAGATCCGTACGTATTAAAGCAGAATGTTAGATTTTTTTAGAGCGACTTGGCCTGGATGAGGCATAAAAATTATTCTGTATTAACAGCTGCAGTTTTTTGCTTCTTTTTCTTTACTTTAGGTATACACACTTCTTGAAATGGGTGAAGGCAAATCTGATTGCAAAATAAGTGCAGAGCTGTCTAGTGAATAATGGAAAAATAAAGCAATAGCTTCCAAATTAGCCAGATAGGTTAACCTCTTGTTAATTATTTATTTTTGTGTAATTTTCATTGTATTTTTACCTTTTTTTTAAATTGAGTAATTTTCAGAATATTTCAGTAATTTTCTTTTTTTCATTTGAATTTATCAGTAGATTGTCATAATAATCTTTACAAAGACCATTTTAGTTTTAATCATGCAGTCAATCAAGTTTATTTGTATAACACATTTCAGCAACAAGGCAGTGCTTTACATCATAGAAACAAAAATAAATCTGCAAAAAAAAAGTTCTTTGGGGTCAGTTTTGGTGTAAGGAAGTAGTGTCCAAACTTTTTGCCCCAGGGCCAAAATGGGCAAGTGGTTACTTACAGGGGGCTAGAAAAAATGCAAAAATTAGATTGGGATTTTTTTTTCTTCTCCTTTTTATTTATTTGTTGTTGTTTTTTTGTTTTTTCTTTTTTGTTTTAGCAGCTCAGCAATAAGACTTTCATAAAATCTGTATATCAGTACAAATTCTTACTTAAAGAAAAACAGACTTTTTGGGGCAGTCATCAATTGTTTTCTATTTTGTTGGCCTGTCTTTCATCATTCTTGACTGTTTTCCAGGGTCTGAACAAACTCTTTTCAAGGGCCACACAGTGGGCCCCCCTGGTGTAAGCTCAACATGTTGATTCATTTTTTTTTTCTCTCTCTCTGTGTGTCAGACTTAGTGCCAGCAGCAGAATTGCCCACCTCCTGCCTGAAGAACAGGTGTACTTGAACCAGCAGAGCGGCACCATTCGCCTCGACTGTTTCACACACTGCCTCATTGTCAAGTGTGCTCCTGACATCACCGTGAGTCTATATGCACTTCATACATACATGTATTGTGTTCAGCTTACTTTGTTTTCTTTAATGCGAAGATATTGACATTTTTTTTCAAACGATGATCATCTGTGAAACTGTCCCCCCTCCCTCCCCCTTCAGTTCATTGACACACTACTGGGGACTCTGATAAAGGAGCTGCAGAACAAATACACGCCGGGCAGGAGAGAAGAGGCGGTGGCCGTCACTAGAAGGTTCCTGCGCTCCGTCGCACGCGTGTTTGTCATCCTCAGTGTAGAGATGGCTTCCTCCAAAAAGAAAAAGTAAGACCAAAGCTTACGGTTTCGGGTGCAACCCTTTGAAAATTCACTTTGTAGGTTTTTGCTCTAAAAACGGGTTTCCACGTCTTTCCCCCACAGCAACTTCATCCCACAGCCCATCGGGAAGTGTCGGCGTGTTTTCCAGGCTCTGCTGCCGTACGCGGTGGAGGAGCTGTGCAACGTCGCGGAGTCCCTCATCGTCCCGGTCAGGATGGGGATAGCAAGGCCCACGGCTCCGTTCACGCTGGCCAGCACCAGCATAGACGCAGTTCAGGGCAGCGAGGAGCTGTTCTCCGTGGAGCCGCTTCCTCCCAGGCCGTCGCCGGACCAGTCCAGCAGGTGGGCTGAAAACTCATTACTGTTGCAGCTTCTGTTCTCCACAAACCATGAAGACTCGCTTCAGTTTGAAGAACCTTTGGAGAAGATGAGGCTGGATTTTACTTGTTGATAAATCTTGAGGATTTTTGTTGTTTTTGTTTTTTTTCCAGCTCCATCCAAACAGTTGCTTCGTACATCATAAGGAACCCTCAGCCCAGACGGAGCAGCCAGTCTCAGCCCGTCAGGGGACGGGACGAGGAGCAGGACGACATCGTGTCAGCCGATGTGGAAGAGGTGGGTGGCCATGTTTGATCAGTTATAGATATAATCAATCCAGAACCTCCAGACTTACTAAGAACTTTTCCCTCATCTGCCATAACTGTATTAAACAGCCATGCTATTCTATTTTATCCTGACTTGTATTTTCTTTTAAAGTTTATTTTATCTTATTGTCTTTTTATGCTGATTGTAACATGAATACTACATCAAGCTGCAGTTTTGAATTTTGTTGTTCTGCTTCAGTACAATGACAATAATCCATCTTTCTTTCTTCATTTTTTTACACCAACATTCAGCAACAATTGGAACAATTTGTGCTTTTGGGTTTTGGTAACTAAAAAAGGAGAATTCCTGCATTTCCTTGCAGTGCAAGCATACTCTTTATGTGTGCCAAAGTCAGCAGCTCAAAAGTAACTACAGATCAAGAAATATTAATTTTAAATCATAATTAGTAGAATATTATGGCAGTGTACTAGTTCTGAACGCTTTAAATTAATCTCTTTTTTTCTGCAGGTCCAAAACTTTCTCCCTCCAGTTTTCTTATTATTTTGGGCTTGATTGAAGAAAAGTGAAGAAATATTTAGTCTATTCTCAGCTATAAAAACAGAATCTTGTTCAGTGTTCATTTAGAAAACACTTGCTCCTTTTTAGCCAAGTTTTAATACAGCAATTAAAAGCAGATGGACTTTAGAGTACAGATTAATGAGTAATGTTATTTGTGCTGCTTCTTGTGGAAATAGAAAGAAATCTGAAAGTTTTTGGAAAGATGATCACTTTGTGTTGCATCTAAAGTAGATTTTAATTTGAAATCTATCATTTTGTCCTAATTTATGTAATTTATTCTTGGATTGTAGTCAGGGAGCTGCAAAAACATAATGTATGTTTTTACATGTTACTTTGTACAGTTAGATTGCTTGCACCACAATCAATTTTTTTTTTGTTTTGTTTTTTTGGGGGGGATCTGACTGGTTTTTGTTTCTCAGGTTGAAGTTGTAGAAGGAGTAGCTGGTGAGGAAGACCATCATGATGACCAGGAGGAGCAGGGGGAGGAAAATGCTGAAGCTGAAGGTCAACATGACGAGCACGACGAAGACGGTGAGACAGTTTTAGTTCTTTTTTTTTGTTTGTTTGTTTTTGTAGAGCTTTAATATTGTAATTGACTTTATCACTGAAAAAAAAAAAAAAAAAAAAAAACACCCGTCAGCATTATCATGTTGATTTGTCTGTGCGTTCAGGAAGTGACATGGAGTTGGACTTGCTGGCAGCCGCCGAAACGGAGAGCGACAGTGAAAGCAACCACAGCAATCAGGACAACGCCAGTGGTCGCAGAAGCGTCGTTACGGCAGCGACTGCCGGCTCTGAAGCAGGTTGATCAGCAGCTTTATTTGGGCATCTAATCAACTAATACTAGATTTACTTCTAGAGTGAAAGCTTAGACTCTTTGAGACTGTGTTAAACTATTCTAAGCAGATAATTTCCTTCCTGCAGTAGATGACTCTCTTGACATCCATTTTTGTAAGAATTGTAACCTTTTTAAAAGAAATGCAATCTCAAGAAGTTTAAAATATGCTTATGCGAAAGCTGTTTCACCTTTGAGCTGTTTTCAGAGGAGACAGAGGAGCTGATGATTTCTGTATTCTCTGGACTACATCCTACTTTTTTTCCCATAGTTTGGCTGGTTCTGCAACTTACAGTCAAGTGTGACTTGTACATGTTTTTTTTTCCCCCTCTTCATGGCACTTTTTCTTTTGATTGATGCAGTGTATAGTCTGGAAAATACGCAATTTACAATTACATGGAGGTCCACCAGTGATATTCCTCTGTAAAAGAATGAGAATGTAATTTACTTTAAGTCAGATTAACTGATATCAAAGTAAAACTGCGTAAATAGCAAAAACTTTCTATTAGTTTGAATGAACAATTTTTAATCCTTTTTATCGTAAGGAGGGACTGTTGGTCATACATACAAAACTCTTCATTCTGAACATGCGTTTCACTCAGGAAGATCACCGATGACGCACCGCCTTCTACTTGCTTTACCCATGAAAATGAGAACTGCGTGTAACATTTTAGAAATCTCATCTGGTCACCTCTCTAACTAGCTGCTAGCTTTAGCTTCTGGGACCAACTAGTTTGGATTTATGGTAAATCAAGATGCTAAGAGAGTCATCTACTGACGGTAAGACGATAATTACCCAGAACTGTTTACCAGAACCTTTTATAAAGAATTCTCGACTATCACGTTAAATCTTTCTTTTATAGGAAACGTCTTATGGGAGAAGTAAAAAAACGATTGCATTTAAACAATTTCTATATTGTATTCCTGATTTAAAGAAGAGGTCATTCCTCTGGGAAGTGGTTTGGTTTGTGGGGGATTTCTGTTTAGGGGAGCTAATGATACACCAGACCAAACTACCTCTGGCTGAATACCCCGTGTATTTCATTTGCAGGCAGTAGGGTGTCCTTGGCATTTCCTATTTTTGGTATGAGCTCCTCTTCATTTCAATGTACACACAGATTTCAGGGCGAGAGTGACTTTGCAAACTGCACACACAGTTTCCTTCTGAGAGTTCGTTCGGTTTGACCCCTTTTTGATTCGTCCCGACTATTGCCTCATGTTTGCTAAAGACCGTCTCTCATCACAAGTGTTGTCTTGTCGATCTTTCACCTAAATAACAGAAGAATTAACTCAGTTTTTGCCAGTGTTTTGTGGTGATGTTTTTTTCCCTCCCTGTCTAAATTTTGTACAGTATCCTCTGACGTATCAAGGCCATTGTAGATGAGGAAAAAAGTAAATCTCTGACAAAAAAAAATCTTTATCTAGAAAAAACTTGGAAATTTCCAAGTCTCAAATTTCAAGCAAAAAGTCTCAATTTTTCTTGAAAATATTTTGAGATTAATCTCAGAAAATTTCTTTAGAAAACACAGACATTTCTGAGTTTCAGGAGTAAAAAAATCCTACAAAAAAAAAACCTAACATTTTGAGATTAATTTCAAGTATTTTCTAGAAAAAGTTGGAACTTTTAAACTCAGAAATGTCATTTTCTGGAATATTTCTGAGATTAATCTCAAAATTGTAATTTTTAGATAGAAATTTATATATATTTAAAAAAATTTTCTTCTATCTACAATGGAACTAATACATTGCCATAATAATCTACTAATATTGCTGAGGCTTTTTCTTTTCAGATTCTTATCAGATTAGCCCTAATATTTCTGTCTAGGTACAGTTTTAATATGGGAAGAAAAAAAAAATCTAAAACCACAGTTTGTTTAACCCAAGGTTTCATTAGACATTCTGCTTTTATTCCTGTCATATTTGCAGTGTTCTGCCTTGTAGTGGTGTGATTTTACTCATGTGCATTTCTGTCTGTGTAAATGTGAGTGAATGAAAAGTTAGACATTTAAATCTAATAACTGAACTTGTTTTCTTTCTCTCTCCCTTTCTTTCTTTCTGCTGAAGGTGCTAGCAGTGTCCCTGCCTTCTTTTCAGAGGACGACTCTCAGTCGAACGACTCGAGCGACTCGGACAGCAGCAGCAGCCAGAGCGACGATGTCGACCAGGAGACGTTCCTGCTGGACGAGCCGCTGGAGAGGACGACGAGCGCCTCACACGCCAACACTGCAGCCCAGGCGCCTCGCTCCATGCAGTGGGCTGTTAGGAACACCCCGAGCCAGAGAGCGAGCGGCAGCGGCCCCTCCGCCTCCTCAACACCTGCCGGTCTGTAGCTCGCCAATAGTGAAACGAGTATACTCTTGCTTTTAAAGAATTGATCAATTTCAACCGTGTTTTCACACAGCAAGCTCTACCGGCTTGATATACATCGACCCAACAAACCTGCGGCGCTCCAGCGCAATCAGCTCCAGTGCAGCAGCGGCGGCGGCAGCGCTGGAAGCCAGCAACACCAGCAGCTACCTGACTTCGGCCAGCAGCCTGGCCCGCGCCTACAGCATCGTCATCAGGCAGATTTCTGACCTCATGAGTCTGATTCCCAAGTACAATCATCTCGTCTACTCACAGTATCCCGCAGCCGTCAAGCTGTCCTACCAGGACGCAGTCAACCTGCAGGTAATGGGAATAAAAGCATTGCATCTCTGGTTTTTACCCACAAGTTCTGAGTGAGGTCGGAATCCATGGAGACTAAAAAAAACAGCCGATACTGTAGCTGATGCATTCGTTGGGCTGCAGTTATCGTTTGTGTTTTACTGACTGCATGGCCAACCCAACCAGGCAGTGTTGTTTTTTTTTTTTTACATGGGTTTATAAGGTATATATTTCTGATTTACCTCATAAATTGTAAAATATTTAATTAGATGATGAAATAATACATTCTTGAAGTATTTAAAATGAAAGCAACTATAGGCCGAGTATGGAGCCTTGGGGAACCCCACAGGTTAAATAAACTTTGACAGAGTAGATCAAACGTAACCCATCAGTTTGTTGAACACACTGATCTCCATCATAACAATTTGGGTTGGGTTCTGACTAAAGAGTTGTTGTTTGTCTCCAGAATTATGTGGAGGAAAAGCTGATTCCCACCTGGAACTGGATGGTGTCCATCATGGACTCCACCGAGGCCCAGCTGCGGTACGGCTCAGCTCTGTCGTCTGCCGGAGACCCCGGCCACCCCAGCCACCCGCTTCATGCCTCGCAGCACTCGGCTCGCCGTGAGCGCATGACGGCCCGGGAGGAGGCCAGCCTCCGCACTCTGGAAGGGCGGAGGTATCAGAGTCTCCCAGCAGATTTATCCGTTTTTTAAAAAAAACCTAAAACGTACAATTGAAATAAAACAATTTCTTTTTGAATTTCAGGAGAGCAGCCACACTGTTGACGGCTCGCCAGGGCATGATGTCGGCACGGGGAGACTTCTTGAACTACGCCCTGTCTCTGATGCGCTCCCACAATGACGAGCATTCAGATGTGCTTCCTGTTCTGGACGTGTGCTCACTGAAACACGTGGCCTACGTCTTCCAGGCCCTCATTTACTGGATAAAGGCCATGAATCAGCAGACCACCCTGGACACGCCACAGATGGAAAGAAAAAGGTGAATTTAGACGAAAAGGGTTACCCACTTTGGGCTCTGTGTATTGCTTTGACAAAAAGTTTTTTTTAATTTAAAATCTTCACATTTGTAACCCTTTT
Source organism: Poecilia latipinna (assembly GCF_001443285.1). Lineage (NCBI taxonomy): Eukaryota > Metazoa > Chordata > Actinopteri > Cyprinodontiformes > Poeciliidae > Poecilia > Poecilia latipinna. The sequence continues at coordinate 58,301 of NW_015114303.1, read as the reverse complement.
TTTTTTCTTTCTTTTAGGAATCGAGAGATTCTGGAGCTCGGTTTAGACAATGAGGATTCTGAGCACGAGAACGATGAAGACACCAATCAAAGTAAGGGAAAAAAACTCACTGAATTTTAAATACTGCAAAAATGCAACTTCTTACAAAGTATTTTGATCTAGCTTCTTACCTGTTTTAAGTCAATAATTCCTTAGTATTACTGAAAATTGGCAGATTTTTTCACTTTTTCCCATAAGTGAAATAATCTGTCAGTGGAACTAGTACTTTTTGTCAATATTAAGGAATTATTTATTTAAAACGAGCTTCTGTACTGCTGAAAAATTACTTGTAAGTTAGTTTTGTCTTTTTTTAAGTGAAGTAATATATTTACACTAAAGCCAAGACCAAAAGTAATTGGTGAGATTTAGTGTTTTTTGCTGTGAAATCATTTAATCTATCACACACGTTATATTCTCAGCTGATCTCCGTTTCTCTCTTACCACAGGTTCGACCCTGCAGGACAAGGACGAGGACTCGGTCCCTGCAGAAACGGGTCAGAACCACCCGTTCTTCCGGCGCTCGGACTCTATGACCTTCCTGGGCTGCATCCCGCCCAACCCCTTCGACGTTCCCCTGGCTGAGGCCATCCCACTGGCAGACCAGCCCCACCTACTGCAGGTCAGACTTCCAGACGTGAAACGTGACCAGGCTCCTCTCCTGTATGGCTGATCTGGGATCTGTTCACAGCCAGTATACAGCTGATTTGGAGGCTTCTTGGAACAGCAGCCGATTATAGGCCTGATTAAAGTGTGTAGCTAGAGTCATTCAGAGTCTTGGTTAAACTCTTGATGGTTAAAACTGGCTGCAAGCGATATAGCTTTAGATGTTTGTTTTTTTTGTTTGTTTTTTTTTTTCATGAATCGAAGAGTGCCAAGTAATGTTGTGTTTGCGACAGTATGACTTTGATTACTCAAATCTCGCCAGAGGACAGTTCAAAGCGATGACCAAGACACTACAGACGTTAACTGCACTCAGAAGTTTATGTCTGCCATTGTGCCGAATGTCTGGGGAATTGTTCTCCGTGGCTTTAACTCCGTTTTGGTTCTTCACCAAACAGCCAAACGCCAGAAAGGAGGATCTGTTTGGCCGTCCCTCTCAGGGCTTGTACTCTTCATCTTACATGACAACCAAAGGCCTGGCTGAGACGAGCATGGACAGGAACTGCTTGGAGGTAAACCACCAGCCCCTCTCTACCCCGCCCCCTCACCCCCCCCAGCTTCACCAGACAAATACTTGCAGTTGTTTTTTTTTAAATGTATGACTGGGACTGCATGAGTCAAAATTTTCATTGCATAACCAACATCACAATCACAAAGGACTGCATTATGTGGTAGACCATTACTACAAGGACAATGCATTTCTGGTTTCCATGATGACATATCTGGGCGGCTGGATGGACTTTCTTTGCCCCGATGCTAACAACTAATGTAGATTTTAATTACTGCAATGCTGCTGGAGCGTTGTTGACTAGATATGGATTAGTTCCTGGATCAAGATACTAAGACAGTAAAAGTTATAACCTGTTAATGCATTGAGATTTTTATGCCGATTTTTGTCCTGATTTCAATCTTAGAGGCTCTGATTATTGGGATGACTGAAAATAATCATAACTCAGATTCCTGCTGTGTGTTAAGAGTGATCTGGTTTGATTGGAAGAATTTCAACAGTCAAAATCTTGGTTTGTTTTGGCCTGATGTCACAACATATGTGGTGAATGAGAACGCAGCCTGTTGAATGCGACGTGTAGCCAATCAGAAAGCGAGGTGATGGAAACACAGAGGGGAGTTTTAGACAAAGAAGGCAAAACAATTGTTATGGCGCACCTGAAAGTCCAGTAGACTTTGGAGACGTCGTTGTCTGTTGTGTTTTATTGTTTTTTCTCTCTCCATTAAATAATCCACAAACTATCGTCATTGCTTCTTCGCAGTCGGCCATGTTTGTTTACTCTGAATTCATGTTTGGTCTAATAAGGTTTTGCGAGATTTCCTGTCTGAAACCTGACCATTAGCACATTGAGCAGCGTATTGGAGGCTGATTGACAGCGCTACGACTCTCTTCTTGGCTCTGATTGGCTGTTTTTTGACTGAGTTTCTACAGACCAGAAAAGTAACACTGGGAGGAAGAAGAGATCGTTTCCCCCGCCCCTTTTTTTTAACAAGTTGTCTGTTTAATACCATACATTTACGTCATGGCAAAAGTTTTAATAAATATGAAAAAAAAAAACATATTTTTGTAAAAAGTTGCATACTGCAACCATATCTCCTAAATTGTCTGACGTTACTGAAGAGCCTCCCATTTCCTCACTAAAACAGATCCTGCCTACAAAGATGTCGTACACCGCCAACCTAAAAAACGTCATGAGTATGGAAAGCGGCCAGCGGAGCACGGAGAACCAGGCGCTGGGCGAGCAGGAGATGGACACTTCGAAAGCGGGTCCGTCTCCCCGCGACCTCGCTGCCCAGCTGAAGAGCAGCCTCCTGGCTGAGATCGGCCTCACAGAGAGCGACGGGCCTCCTCTTCCGTCGTTTAGGCGAGCTGCTACAATTCCCTTTCAATGCATCATGAATGTGAAGGTCTAAATGAAAATGCGTCTAATTTTTTTTCTGCCTCTTGCTGTCCAGACCGCAGTGCAGTTTCATGGGGATGATGATTTCACACGACATGCTGCTCGGCCGCTGGCGCCTGTCACTGGAGCTCTTCGGTCGCGTCTTCATGGAGGATGTAGGAGCTGAGCCTGGATCTGTAAGCCTGATTTGTTTTTATAGAAGCTAGCCAAAACGAGGAAAATCTTGAAAATTCTTCAATTTTAATTAGGTATTTTCAAGGTAAAGTGCTTGATTTCTCCATGAAGTGCTTGACATTCAAACTCCAAAGTTTGGCAATAAAGTGCAATGTAATGTTTGATTAAAAGCCTATATTTACATTTGAAACCACATGTTTTTCATACACCTAATAAAAAGGCAGATAATTTTTTTTTTGTCACCATCTTGAGATTTCTCTTGTTTCAGGTCGGTTAGAATGAGCAAAAATATTTGTTTGCTAAATTCTAGAAAACTTGGCCAACATTTTTAGAGATTTATTTATTTATTTGCATATTGTGTTTGAGCATTTAACTTGAGCAGGAAAGTCATTTACCTCAACACGCTGTGCTTGGATTGTTTCAGCGTAATTAATATTTATTTAATTCCTAGAAGCTCAGAGACTTATTGATCATCTTCTACTTTATATGTTAAAGTTGTTTGTGCCGTCCAGCATCTTCTCGGCTGCATCTATTCCATTCATTAAAGCATTTTTTTGCTGTTGGAGCTCGAGATAACCATCCTGTTGTCTCGTTTCCCAGATCCTGACAGAGCTGGGCGGCTTTGAGGTGAAGGAGTCCAAGTTCCGGCGGGAGATGGAGAAGCTGAGGAACCTCCAGTCTCGAGACCTGGCGCTGGAGGTGGACCGCGACCGGGACCAGCTGATACAGCAGACCATGCGGCAGCTCAACGGCCACTTCGGCAGGCGGTGCACCACCACGCCCATGGCCGTGCACCGGGTCAAGGTCACGTTCAAGGACGAGCCCGGGGAGGGCAGCGGCGTGGCTCGCAGCTTCTACACGGCCATCGCGCTGGCGCTGCTCTCCAACGACAAGCTGCCCAACCTGGACTGCGTTCAGAGTGTCAGCAAGGGCATGCAGGCCAGCAGTACGTGTCATCACGATTACAATTCAAGTATGCCAAACATAGAAACTATTGCATATTACGACATTTTATCCTGCCATAAATGATGCTTCAGTCATGCTGAAAATATTTCATTTTGCTGTTGTAAATGTATTTTTGAACAAAACTCCCCCCCCACTGAAAATTTATTTTATTTTTCTTTTCTGTCTTTTTTTTTTTTTTGTTTTGTTGTTTTTTAACCTTCCAGATCTGATGCAAAGGTTGAGAAACAGAGATCGGGAGAGAGAGCGGAGAAGTGGGGGGCTTCGAGCGGGATCTCGGAGAGACCGAGACAGGTCAGCGCTGAGCAGCCGGGTGGGGGTGGGGGGGAAGATATGGCACCGTACCAGAACAAATTTTTTCTCGTTTCTAGTCTCTAGTTTTAGTGACCTTCTGATTCAGATTTCTGTTTAAAGCTGCAGTATCTAACTTTTATAAAAATCAGTATTTTTACATGTGACTGAGTGGCACATTTCGGTAGTTGGGTCTGGGAGAAGGGAGTGATGGTTTTAACAAATATGTAAAAACCATTTTTTTTAATGAAATTCTATACTCCTGCTTTAAGAGCAAACGATAAAGAACATTTTGGAATACAGTTTTTCTGGTTTAAACCCCCCCTAGAAAAACACAAATCTTGTATTGATATTAACTGCTCTAAAACAATTTTTACTATTTTAAAACAAAGGCAGAATGATTAATTTCTCATTAAGCCGCCAAGCTTCAAATACAGCTGATGGATATATTAGGTTGACTATCTTTAGTCAAAGATGTAAAAATAAACCACAACAAACCTTCTTCCAAATGGTTCAGAAAATACCAATAGGAATTCTAAATATAATGTAAAATAACTAATAAAGCATAATATCGCTGAGAGTTCAAATCATAGAATTAGAGTGAATAGATCTGCCCTTATGGTTCGGGTCCATTGTCACTGATGTCAAATCTAATTTTTTTTTATACAGATATTAATATCAGATAGGTGCCTCTGTGGTTCTGACGTTGTTTTGGTCCGTAGGGACTCCAGGAGGCAGCTGTCGATAGACACCCGGCCGTTCAGGCCTTCCTCAGAGGGAAACCCCAGCGACGAGCCTGACCCCCTGCCTGCACACAGACAGGCGCTTGGTGAACGGCTATACCCTCGAGTTCACGCAATGCAACCGGTAACAAGCCATCAATTTTGTTAAATCTGGAGGGATTTTAGAGTTGTGCATTATTTCTCAGTGATTGGATGTAATTTAATGCGTTTTTCTCTGCAGGCGTTTGCCAGTAAAATCACCGGCATGCTGCTGGAGCTTTCTCCTGCTCAGCTGCTGCTGCTGCTGGCCAGCGAGGATTCCCTGAGGGCCCGAGTGGAGGAAGCCATGGAGCTTCTCATTGCACATGGAAGGTAAATCCACCTCACCTCGCGGAGCAGGCGTGTAATGAAAACAGGGTTCATACTGGTGCTTGAAATCCTTGAAAATGCTTCAATTTATAACTACATGTTTTAAGATTTGAAAAGTGCTTGATATTCAAACTGCACAGTTTTGTAATAAAGTGCAAATTAACGTTTGTTTAAAAGCCTAAACTCGGAAAGTACTATGTGTAGTTATACCAGATATCTTCATACAAATAATAAAAATACGGACATATATTTTTTTCTCATCTCAAGTTAAAACAAGCCAAACTTTTCTTGTTTTATGTTGGATAAAATCACCTAAATTATTTCTGTATTTGCTAAATGTCAGACAATTTACTGAGAACATTTGTTGCTTTTATTTTTGAATATTTATTATTCCTAATGGCTCAGAGTTTCAGAACTTGAAATTTTGCTATTTTAGTTTAAAATGTCCCTGCTGTTGAATGTAGAATACTACCACCAAAAATATAAAGAGTAATAATCCGAGCCAGACGTATAATAGCAAATTTAAAGTCTGATGTTGGTTAAATGATAAAAATCAACGTAGAGTTCATCTACATGGAAGAGACACTGCTGGGATTCCTACAGGGTTCAACTAGCTGTCCTTCAGTAAAATTCAAGCATTTTCCAGTTAAGTTCTCAAACTTTTTCACACTTCGGAGATTAAAACAATAAGTGAACGAAAGAAAAAAAAAAACATTTAACCAACATCAAACTCTTCTTGTTTAGGGAAAATGGTGCTGACAGCATCCTGGACCTGGGCCTTCCTGAAGCCTCTGAAAAAGCACAGGTAACCCATTTTTTTCCCTCCTTTTCACCATCACTTGTAAAAAAAAAACGAAATAAATAAAAGTGTGATTTATCTGAGATTTCAAAATTAACAAGGCGTTTCCCTACTATTATAGCAGCAGGATAACCGTAAGCGCCACGGATCAAACCGCAGCGTCGTCGACATGGAGCTGGACGATCCGGATGATGGCGACGACAACGCCCCCCTCTTCTACCAGCCCGGCAAGCGGGGCTTTTACTCCCCCCGGCCGGGCAAAAACACGGAGGCCAGACTCAACTGCTTCAGGAACATTGGCAGGTAAATGAGAAAGGATGAGAATCCCATGTCCTTGCAGGTCAGGTGAAAATGTTGCACCTGTAATAATCCGTGACATTTATTTCCCTTCAGAATATTGGGGCTCTGCTTGCTGCAGAATGAACTCTGTCCAATCACGCTCAACAGACACGTGATCAAAGTGTTGCTCGGTAGAAAGGTAAGGAGTTTTTTGCTGTGTTTATCTGTTTGCAGCTGCTACACATCTGTTTCTCCTTCTGAATGAAATAACAAACATATGTGTGATCTGCCACTGCAGGTGAACTGGCATGACTTTGCGTTCTTCGACCCGGTCATGTATGAGAGCTTACGGCAGCTGATCCGCCATTCGCAGACGGGAGAAGCAGACGCTGTGTTTGCTGCCATGGATCTGGCCTTCGCTATCGACCTCTGCAAGGAGGAGGGGGCGGGACAGGTAGCAGCCTCTGTTCATGTTTTAATACACAACCTGACTAAGGGAGCAGCTAGTATTCAGAGTTACAGAAGTTTAAAAAAAATAGTATTTTAAACCTAAAGTTTGAAGAACATTCATCTTTTTCTTTGATTTGTTGAACAATTTTAAAGGGGCAATATTATGTAAAATCAAAAAAAATTTTTTTTTTAGCTTTACATAATGTTATAAAGTTATTCCCTCGGTAAAAACATATCTGGAGAGTTGCCTTGATTCTTTCATCCATGTTTGAGAAAGCCTTTAATCTCCCATGGCAACCAGGCGCAGCTCAGAGCTGCAGTTTCTAAGCTTCCGCCTCACAAGAGCAGCCCTCCCCTGCACTCCGCCACTCAGCTCCTTCAGACTAGCAAGCAGCAATTAGCAAACACCTGGTCGATCTGCAAATCAGCAGAGCTCATTATAGGAGCTACTTCTCAGTGAAATGCTGGTAAAAAAAAAAATGTTAAAGGATTATTGGAGGAGCCATGCTTTAAAGACTTCCTGATGGTGGAGTTTCAGAAAGAGCAGGATTATTTTTATAGAGACGGAGGCCCAATCTCAAGGCGTTACATTACAAAGTCAGTTTTCTTTTAAGTCATATTTGAAATTTATAGCATATTGATAGCAATGGAAGTAAACATATCTACTTGATTGTGCTATAAAATGGCACCCTTTAATTTTTGTCAAAGGTTGATTTTTAGATATTTGATGTTATGACCTAGACAAAAACAAAAGGGACCATTGGCATGTAGATTGCCTAACTTCAGATTGCGGTTGTAAATCCTGAGTTTAAACTGTATAAACCGAATTAAACAAATGATTATTTGATTAAGACATCAGTAAAGACTAAGTGAACCTGCCTGAAATAAGTCATTTCAATAAAAACACATCTTTAGTCATCTTGTTTATGGTGTAGGTCGAGCTGCTGTCTGGCGGGGTCAACATGCCGGTAACTCCACACAACGTTTACGAGTATGTGAGGAAGTACGCAGAGCACAGGATGCTGGTGGTGGCCGAGCAGCCGCTCCACGTGAGTCAGACACTAATGTCGCCTTTCTGACCGGTGGGTTTTATTTTCTGGGTAAATGTCGTGAGATTCGCCAAAAAATTTTTTCCTTTCGTTTCTTTGAAAGGCGATGAGGAAAGGTTTGCTGGACGTTCTTCCTAAAAACGCCCTGGAGGATTTGACGGCTGAAGACTTCCGGCTGCTGGTTAACGGCTGTGGAGAAGTCAACGTTCAGATGCTCATCAGCTTCACTTCGTTCAACGATGAATCAGGTCTGTCACTCACCGCAGTCCACGCTGAACCTGGTTCCACTCTGATGATGGTTTCCTTTTTAATGTTTCTGCCGCAGCGTATCAAGTAAAAACACTTGTTTGTCTTACAGGGGAAAATGCAGATAAACTACTCCAGTTTAAAAGATGGTTTTGGTCCATAGTAGAAAAGATGAGTATGACCGAGAGGCAAGATTTGGTAAGTTCTTCTTATTTTTCCTTGAATTAACCTTGAATTAATGATTATAAATTGATTTAATGGGAGATTTACATTTTTGCAATATTTTATTTGCAGAAATGTAAAGTTTTCTTGCCGTTTTAAACCCCTTTCTTAAATAATAATTGCTTTTTAAAGATCTAATAAAATAATGCTAATATCAAGAGTTCAGTAAACATGAGTGAATTTCCTCAAATGTTGTTTCTGAATCAAAAGTGAGCTTTGTGATGCACTGCAAAAACCAGCATTCAATCTTTGTGAACCTTATTTATTAGCAGCATCTGCTTAAAACGGCCTGCATAAATGTAGAATAAAATGGTAGTACAGTAGTACCGCGTCTTTTATACAAGCAAATAAGTTGGAAAAAAAACTTTGAGAGAAATGTATCACATTTGTTATCAATCTAGAGGAAATGAGGAATTGAGGAATTAATACTTAGCAGTTAAAATAAGTGTCTGCATTTTTCTTGCCAAATTGAATACTTTACTGGTTTCAACTTTCCTATGAATGATTGAACTACTACCTTATGGAACCACTGTTTCCAGGAACTGCATTTCAATTTGTTGTGTGGAGCCGACAAACGAATCAAATGAACCTAATTCAAACTGGTCAATGATTCCTGGGATACGGTACGACAAATAGGCCTAAGTATATTTGTCTTGGACACGCGTTTCGTTTTCTCAACCATAGACCAAATCCACATGGACTTAATCTTAATTATAATCTAAAGTCAAATAAAAGCCATTTGAGTTAATAAAAGACCCATTTGAGTCTGTGAAAAGATAGAGGAAGAGTTCCTCCACCTCATCTATGCTACTATTGGGTCTGAAAAAATTAATCTCTCCTGGTCAAAAACAACCAATTAAAGCCAGGAGGTGGTTTTTAGCGCTGTTAATCACCCTTGTGAATGCGCCAATAGCAGAGAAACAGAAAAACTGCTTATTGCCTGTCAACGATGGCCTTGCTAGCTAACCTTAGGGTCTGTGGCAGACGACTTTTGTGGTGAACCAGCTGTAGAACAGAGTAAGGTACACGAGGATGATTAACAGCGCTAAGCCCCTCCTCCCGGCTCTGATTGGTTGTTTCTTTCTGAGCAGTGAATTTCTCCATATGATGGCAGGTCCATATAAGGCAGGAGAGCTCAATGTTTCCAGATTATGTGTCTCATATTACACTGTCACGAGATGGTGACACATATGTAAAAAAAAAAAAAAAAACAACAAAAATAAACAGTCTCATAAAATGTACATACTGCACCTTTAATAGCACATTGGTTTGGTCATCAGGTGTACTTCTGGACATCCAGCCCCTCTCTGCCAGCCAGCGAGGAGGGCTTCCAGCCAATGCCCTCCATTACCATCCGGCCTCCAGACGACCAGCACCTCCCCACAGCCAACACCTGCATCTCACGTCTCTACGTGCCACTATATTCTTCTAAACAGATCCTTAAACAAAAACTCCTGCTAGCAATTAAAACCAAGAATTTTGGTTTTGTGTAGAGGTCCGACTGAAAGCTGAAATAAAAAAAAGAGGAAAAAAAGGTTGTTGTGTAATATTTACCTAGTTCCATTTTTGTAGATTCATTTTTTGTCCAGTTTTATTAAATTCAACATATGGTCTCTGTCTCCCCATCAATTAATATTTGTTTGTGTTCTGAACACAAACTGCATATTTTAATTTTTATAGTTTTTTCTTTGTGGTAATGAAGAGGTCCATAACATTCCTGCATTGGCACTGTAAAATGTAAAGCCCACCGCTCTATTCTATTGGCTTAAACCTTTTGCTTCCCAGGAACTGGGTTTGCCAGGAAGCTGTCAGCCGAAAATCCTAGCCAAAGATGACAGCAGTAGACATATGAACAGGACGAAAAAGACACTGTGGTTATGATATTTTGTTTCCTTTCCTATGAAAGTACTATCTCTGACAGATCACTGCTGCCTTTGTGGAAAGTTTCTTTTTCTTGTACAGGGGGAGTAGGGAATTTCAAAATAAACTTGGATGTAAATAAGTTGTCTATGGTGTTTCGCGTCTTTTGTTTAGAAGGTTCGTTTGCACTTTTTGACTTATTCATGTTTGTGACTGAAATTATAAGCTTTCAGCTTGTTCTTTGGCTTGATTTAGAATGCCCTTTTTTTATTATAATAGATTAGTATGTTTTCTGTCACAACAATGTTAAACAATACTGAAGGAAAATATAGCAATTCTCTTAAATGTATATAAGAAAATCTTTGACTATTTTTTTGTAAACCGTGCCTCAACTAATCAGGTCTTTGCACCGTCCCATTTAACAGCTGGTGTATATTTCTTTGGTTTTGAATCAAGTATGTAATTATATTAATGTCTTTGGGTGACAAACTTAATTTAAAAGTAAAATCTATGAAAACAGAATGGCATATTATGTGTGGCTATTTTTGTACAGTAAAATAATTGAGCTGAGGAATCTAGTGACACGAATCTAGGGCTAGTTTCTCATGCAACTATTTTCCTGTCTTTGTCGGAATATTTTAATTATGTATTTTGTGGAGCAATATCTAAAGCTTATTCAATCTTTTTTTGGAATCCTACTGCACTACTACGACTCGTTTATACGGTGTACAGCCTGGAATGTTGGTTTTTCCTACCGCCTTGAACGCAGCATTTCTCCAGTCATAACGGAGCCATATGAGGTGAACTAGCTGTTCGCGCGGTCACATTAGATATATTGTGCTGTTCAGATTAAGGGCACATAAGCTAATAATGATAACCGTTGGCTCACTGGCCAGTTAGCTGATATACTCTCTCTCGGCAGCGCGTTCAAGGTCCTGTGAGTCAGCAGTGTCCCCATCTTGGCCGATGCTGCTGGCTGATGATTTCATTGTTTGCCATCATGTCGGAATCGTTCCGTTATTTTTAGCTAGCGTGGCTTGCTAGCTCCGCGAGTAGCGGTGAGCGCAGCGTGAATACTCAGTCTGTTGTCTGAAATAAAGAGGGATGGAGCAGTGGCAGGACGCGGCCTCTCAGCAGCTCAGGCTGCTTACAAGCCGTCTGAATGAACTGTTGACCAAAGGCCTGGAGTGGCTCCGCTCCGAATTCGGCGTGGACGTGGGACTGAAGCCGGAGCTTATTCCGCCATGGATAATCCTCCTTGCGGCATGCAGCGGGCTACTGCTGATGGTCGCCCTGTGGGCCTCAGTCTGCCGGACTATCTTCAGGAAGCGACCAGCTGTAAGTTCTGTGGACGACGGGGTCGAGGGAAAACGGGGAGCCAGTAAGCCCGTGAAAGCGGAGGAACCGAAGAAAAAGAAGAAGAAGGCAGAGAAGGTGGGTGAATGAAAACGGGGCTGTTGAACCGCGCCGTTTGCGGGGCTAGTTGACAGGCTAACGCCACTGTGACAGTTGCAGCAATGTGACGGCTAACCTAGCTAGCCACAGGCTCGAGAGGGAGTTGGCTCTATTAGAAGCTCTTAACTAAATGTTGGTTTGACTGTTGAGACTTTATGGCGTTCTTTATTCTTCTTCTGTATATTCTTAGAAAGCTCAGCCGAATGGGAGAGCTGTTGCTGAAGCACAGGAAGGAGCCACAGCGTGTGAGGAGAGAGTGCCACATCACCAGGCTCCCCCACCGCAAGTCAAGACCGACAAGCTTGCGGAGGTAATTCTGAATGGGAAACATTTCTTTTCCTGATTACATCTGTGTCAAATGTTGCACCCTACTAAGAAAAGCTTCGCAATTTTGGTACATTCATATAAATACAGAGCAGGAAAGTCCATTCCACGTTGTGAAAGTCCATAGATTGAAATATGAGGTTCAGTACATTAGCTGATTTAGCACAGTCTTTATGAATTTCAGGGAATTTTTTCCCCTTGTCACCGTGTTATCCATGTTTTTCCTTTTTCTTGTTCCTGTGTAATAAATTTTACATTTTAACCCTATTCATATTGCATATTTACAGACAAAGAAGTCCAAAAAGAAGGCCAAACCATCTGTGAAGGAGACCAAGGCAGCAACTGGGGATGGCAAAGAACCAGAAGAAGGTAAAATTATATTTTAAAAAAATGTTTAATCAGTGGTAAATGGATGTAAATCTGTATTACATGAATTAATTTTTCATGTCTTGCATTAAATTTAAATGCTTCAGCACTCTTCATGCGTAACTGCAGCCCCGTGTTCTTTCTGAACTGTAGTCAGTCCTTTAACGCTGTGAAGTGTGCGTTTTCAGGCACATGGGAGACCAAGGTCAGCAACAAGGAGAAACGTGAGCAGCGCAAGAAAGATAAGAACTCCAGCGACGGCTCCGCCAGTCCTGGAGGAGGAGACACACCTGTGAACGCTCCGCCGGAGCAGCCCAGAGCCTCCGCGGCGCCACCTGCACCTCCTGCCAGCCAGAAGAAGAAAAAAGGTTACATTTGTTGTTATCTCGGGTTTCAGATGAAATGTGAAGGTTTCCTGTGGCCCACGGCGGCTTGAACAAGTTCAGTTATTTTGTGTGTTTTTTTGTTTTCGCCTCTCCCTGGTTGGTCTCCTGTTGATGAGGCTTACTAAAAATATGATTACCACGGGGAATTAAATCTTCTGTGAGCGTTCCCTGAAGGGGCCGAGTGTGTTTACCCTTTGAAAACAGCCTCGCGTGGATGGCGCTCGTGACCTTTGTTGACCTTTTTCTGTTCTCAGGAGAATCTGCAAAAGCGAAGGCAGAGAAGGCTGAAGCTGCTGTCTCTCAAGGTAATTACCAGCACAAGCGTCTCACTTTGATGACTTATTGATTTAGACTCTCAACCCTTTGCGAGAGCAGCTTTATGTAGGGGAACAGACACAAATCCTTGAAATCTGAAGTCTTTCCAGTGCAGTTTATTTTGTGTTTTTTAATTATTATTTTATTTTTATTTATTTATTTGTTTGTTTATTTATTTATTCATTTTTATTCTTTGCTGTTAGCTAACAGCAGCGTGGTGCCGGAGGTGGCCGCTGCCACCGCTGATATGGCAGTCAAGGTCGCACCACAGAGCGCTGCTCCAAAGACGAGCTCCTGGACAACCCAGAGGCAAACGGCTTCACTTTGGAGAGCAGGTTCAGATGGTAAACATGTTTCTTTTTCTTTTTTTTTTTTTTTTACTTGGTATGACATTGTTTTGGAGAGATATTAATAGTTAGAAATGTTTAGATATTATTTTTACATTTTTTTTGCACTACAAGCACAAAATAAAATATATTTTGGGGAGGATTCTCTGTAGAAATCTAACATAAAATGTTACTTGTTTTCAACATGTCTAAAACGTTTCACATTCATATTGTTGTTATTCTTATCCTCCTTGATAAAATTAAACCAAATCAAGAGACCTAATCAGATCAAGCTTCTCTTGTTTTACAAGAATGCAAGATGTTGGCAATTTTTTTATTAATGTGTTCAAAATCAGAGGTTTACAAACAGTATGACTTTTTGGGTTTCCTTCCTCGGTAGTTTTCTGGAGTTCTGATCCGTTTCTCCTGACAGAACAGGTTGACCCGAGTCCATTTTGCAGGCCGCCTCACTTTCACACACCTGTTCAGATCTACCCACAACTTCTTCATACAACTGAGATCAGGACTTTGTATTGGATATGTATAAAACCTAGGGCTGTTGTAAAATAATATGTTAGTAATCGAGTACTCTATAGAATATTTTTACGATTAATCGAGGAATCCTCTCTCGCTCATTCCTCGTTCCGACAGCAGAAAATTTGTTATACTCCAACCATCACACCGCAAAATTCAACGATCCTTATTTGTCCCCAAACCCTCACAAAACGCCGAACAATTCACCACCACCCTGCTAGGGCTTCACAACAACTCATAGGCGGAAGTAAGAGCGCTGCCCCCACAAATGATCCGAGGGGAACACGCTGTGCTACAGAATAAGCATAATTTAATGAAGCTTTGAGGCAGATACATTTTCCTCGAGGAATTTTAAGAATCAAGGTACTGGAATCAGCCCTAAAAAAACACTGACTTTGTTGTGCTTAAGACACTTTGTGATCTTTTTTGCTCTATGCTTTGGGTCATTGTGCATTTGGAAGACCCGTTTGAGCCCAAGATCCTTTAATATTTGTCTGTAGAGTTTATCCCTGACCCACTGGAAAATACAAATACAGCAGATTTCTTGGTTGAGTTTCAGTCATTTAGTAACTGAATTGAGCCGCACTGTCACTGTGTGTGTGTGAAACGTGTGTCTGTGTTTCAGAGTCGTGGACTGTGCCGGTTCCATCACCAGAACTCAATCTGGTGTCTCTAAGCAGTCTGGGAGTTCCTCGTAAGTTTGCTGCTCACTTTGTACAGTCGCCACTAGATGGCGCAGTCTCCTAAGGGTTTTTTCTTTTTCTTTTCTTTTTTTTTTTCTTTTTTTTCCTCCTCTATTTATTTGATGAACTGGTTGTGTTTTGTAGAGACCCAACCTGTGAGCGACCTGACCTGGCTCAATCAGCCCAGAGTGGATGATGAGTGGTCTGGACTCAGTACGCTATGTTTTTATTTTTTTCTTTCCTTTTCTTTTTTCTCCTAAAGCCTTTCTGTTGAAGTAAGGTGCCATCGTGGTAAAGATCCAGCCGGTCAATATGTGTGTTTTCCAGACGGAGGTTCGGCCGACCCCAGCTCTGACTGGAACGCTCCATCTGAAGCCTGGGGGAACTACGAGGAGCCCACCGCCGAGCCGGCCCAGCTTCAGGAGCTGCTCCTCCCTGAGCCAGACAAGGCTGCTCTGATCGCAGCGGCTGTGAGTCCACACCATCCTGATTACCTTGATGGAAGTTAGCTGGAAACTTTAATCAACTAAATGATGGATCAACCTTTCCATATTTTGTTACATTGTAATATATAAGCTTCATTGTAGATAGAGATTTTATGTAAAAACAAAAACCAAAAAAACAGATACGTTCCAGCGTGATGTCAGGCACACAAGATCCAACCTCCCAGCTTCCTGCTGGAGGGCAAAAAAAGCTACTCACTGATGATGACTACCATTGGTTTTAGCTGCCAAGTTGTCAACATAACGTGCTAAATCTTAAATCTACACTTGATATATAAAAGAAAAAGGATTGCAGTACTTTGCTACTAACTGTCAACACAATTGGATAACAAGGTCCAAGAGAGTCACAGTTTCCAGGTCAGGAAAAAGTTTTAATGAAAAACATATAGTGAAGGAGAGGGAAGTAGGTTGGTTATGCTAGCTTGACTATGATAACCTTGACATGTAGATGTGCTTCAGAATTCAGTGTGTTTCGGTTCAGTTAAAAAAATTAAGTAACAATAATAATAATAATAATAAGGTGGCCAACACTGTAGCTTTTATGTTCCAAAACCAAAAATACTCTTTAGAAAAGGCAACGGTTGAAATAGGTGGTTTATTCCTAAACTCTTTTCCAACTTGATTCTTTAGAAATGTGTTATTTCTTGCAAAGATGTGGACAAAATAATAAGAGTTAATTTCTGACAACTTGAATGTAAACAAAAGTTAACTTCACCTGATCATACAAGTTCAAAAAGTTGTCAAAAAAAAAAAAAAAACCCTCCTGGCACAATGGACATTTGACATACAAAAACCATCTCCATCCCCATGTGTGTTTTTTAACATCTTAATATATGGTAAGGTATAAAAGTTGCCAAAGTAATTGTAGCATTTCCAAATATAATTCTTTACAGTTTTGGGTTCCAAAGTAACTCAAGAGTATTTTAACTTCTTGAAGAGGAAGCTAAATTGATACAACTTGTGACTTAGAAGAAGTTCCAAGTACCTTTACAAGGCGCTGTTTTTTTCTGTTTAGTGTTTACAGTTCTTAGACTTTTTTTTTTTGTTTGTCCCTTTTATTGTTTAAAGGAGGATGATGAAGATGATAAGGACAAAGGTGATGCCACTACTGATGGAGCGGCCAAAACTAAAAAGAAGAAAAAGAAGAAGAAGAAGACTTCCGAGGAAGGAGGAACACCTGGCCAGGTAAAGATAAAACTCTAACCTCTGGAGGAATTCAGTTGACTCTAAGGTCATTTTGGTTGTGGAATCAATCAAACGGTATCATTGAACTTGTTCGTACTTGGCTAAATTTCCCAATTAGTACAATTTAATTTCCTCCTCTGTCCCGTGTCCTGTGAAGGTGGACGAGCCGGCGAAGGAAGCCGAAGCAGCACCTGCACCTGCCGTTTCAGTGAAGAAGCCACCACCTGTTGAGGAGAACGCTGCTGCCGTCCAGTCTGTCAAGGCAGCTGCTGTGGAGGTCAGTGGGGCGGCCGGGGCAGGAGGGGGCACGGGATCGGATAAGCCGTGTTAATGGCTCATTCCCTCATAAGCTCGTCTGGGTTCAGCAAACGGTTGAAATAAGATAATTTACCTTAACCGTCACAAGCAGAGTGTCTTTTGGTCCATCTTTATTCTGTACAGATTTTTGTTTAGCCCCCCCCCCCACCAGCCCCAATAATAATAATGTAAAAGTTTTACATTTCCTTCTCTGAACAGGCGAGAGGAGATCGACCCATGAAGGACACCATATCCCAGAAACCCCCCGTCACACAAGTGCCACAGAAGCCAACCGATGGAGATCCCGCTGCCAAGCAGAACAACCTTCCTGCTCCGACACAGCAAAGTAAGAACGTCACACTCGGTCCAGTGCTTCTCAAGGGGGCGCTGTTCAGGCATGTTTTGCTTATACTTAGAGTGTAGTCATACTTTTTCTAAATAAAAACTAATAAATCAGTAAATTTTGTTTTCAAAGTAAACAACCAAAAATTGAATTTATTTTAATTTTTCTACTTGGTAAAAAAGAAAAATTGTAAGACAATTAATAGGAATTATTGAAGGGACTGTATCAGGATAAATCAACTTTTTTTTAGCTTCACATTACATTATAACGTATGTGGAGTGTTGCCTTGATTCTTTCATAAATTTTCAATAAATACTTTAATCTCCCATGGCAACGCAGGACCTAGCTCCGCCTTTAAGACACAGCTCCTCCTCAGAGCTGCAGTTTCTAAGTTTCTGCCTCACAGAGCAGCCCTCTACAACTCTCCACTCAGCTCCTTCAGACTAGCCAGCAGCAATTAGCAAACACCTGGTGAAACTGCTCATCTACTGAGCTCATTATAGGAGTCAGGGTAATTTGGTCAGACAAGTACAAAATGTCTTTGATTAGGCTTTTTAAATGCTGAAGTCGAACTTGTTCCCAGAAGATTGCAAAGTACTTAAAAACTAAAAGAAAAATCAGTTGTTGGGTTTTTTGTAATCAAAGAGTTCTAGAATGCTTCAATTTTTCAAAACTAGTTTTCCATGATTTAACTTTCTGCCTCATGCGTTGAAGGTGTACTTTCCCTCGCTTCCATAGAAAAAACCGATGAGAGCCAAGTGCCCAAACCTGCGAAGAAGAAGAAGGCGAGGAGAGAGACATGAGACGCCTACGTATGCAAGAGACTTCACATCCTGCTTATGCAACACCTTCTCTGACAGGGATTTGGAACGACGGTCGCCGTTGACGAACTTTACCAGGAGAAAAAAAAAAAAGAAAAAAAAAACCGTGTCTGAAAACAACTTTTTTTTTTTTTTAATACACATCATGTGCCAGTTTGGTGGATCCTTGAAAACTGAAATTTTAATGCAGTGCAATCTAATGTGATGAGGTGTTGATGATTTCTATGTATGCATTTGATCTTTCTGATAACGTCTTCTCATTCCACTGAATTAAATAACTGAAGGAGCTGTAATTTAGTCCTTAGACCTGTAGGAAAAATACTGATAAAGTTTAGAAATACTGTGGTGGTGGCGCTCACAACACTGGGCCGAATGGGGTGAAGCGGCCTTTTTACCTGCTCTGATGTCGGCGACTCCAGACCAACGGTTGGAAGCTCTACAAGATGTAAACTGTTGTGATGTAAATGAGCCTCGTCAGGCACAGAAAAGGGACTCGTGTCGGCTCTACGTTTCTTGCTTTTTCTTCCTGTGATTCTCGAAAAAATGTCACCACCTCTGTCCATCTGGTTCGTCTCGTCCGTTTTGCTGCCGTGTGTCGACAAAA
This sequence comes from Poecilia latipinna, assembly GCF_001443285.1. Taxonomy (NCBI): domain Eukaryota; kingdom Metazoa; phylum Chordata; class Actinopteri; order Cyprinodontiformes; family Poeciliidae; genus Poecilia; species Poecilia latipinna. The sequence continues at coordinate 40,129 of NW_015114303.1, read as the reverse complement.
TGTTCTCTTGCTGTTTTTTTTACGGCCAGTTGCTGTCAGCCGCAGCCATGCGGTGGACAGGGGTGCCTCTGATGGCAAACATGTCATTGTTGTCAGCCTCTTAGTTTTTTTTGTTTCTTTTGTTTTCCACCTCTGCTTGATTCAGAAGTCCGAATCTTTTTGTAAAACTTGTTTGTAATAAAAGAAAAGCTAAAGCCATATGTAAAAAGACTAAATAAAGGCCAGTTTTTCTATCTTTGGTCTAATTACTACCACTTTTACAGTCTTATGATAAATTGATATAGTATATAATTTTATTTAAAATAAGTGTAAATCTTAAATAGTAAATTTTGAATCCTTATAGCTTTTGTTTGTTCTGTTTCAAATCAAAACATGAAAAAAATAAGCCAGGAAAACTCCCGACTTTTACTCTAAAAACTGAATAACATTGAGCCTCCCTGATCTACTCATTTATTTTGTAATCACTATTTATTCTATGATTAAATGAATGAGGTGTATGGAGTTGACAGTATTGATATATGCTGTTAAATATCAACGGCTGACACCTGCAGAGATGGATTCCATACCAGAGCTGTAGTATTTAACAATTCATCTACATTTCTTGGTTTTTTACCACATATGATGTAATCTCATTTTTTGTTGGATTAATGCATAGGCATAACTTCCTGAAGGACTGGTGTGGACATGTCCACACCAACTCTGGCATGAAGGGGACAGTCCCCACCAATATTTCCTGGACCTTTTTTCTTTATGTGCCTGCAAATATGTAACTCGTTGGCAGCTGCACGCTGTATTCAGAGCATTAACAGCCAGGTAATGCTTTTTAAAATTCCTTTGTAAAACCTAAATGGCAAGTCCGCTCAATTAGAGATGTCTTCCCTCATTGCCCCACTGCTTCAAACTTGAAGATCTAAATTTTTTATTATTTTGTGAAGAATCAACAAGTGGGACACAATCATGAGATGGAATAAAATTTATTGGATATTTTAAACTTTTTTAACAAACAAAAAACTGCAAAGTGGGGCGTTTGAAGCCTGAAAAGCAGCAAAAGGTTGAAAAGTTCAAGGGGGCCGAATACTTTCGCAAGGCACTGTATATACACACACTGCCTCCATAAGAGCAATCTGTTTTCCACAGAATGAATGGGGTCACTCAGATTCCCTGCATTTAATGATTCAATTACATTGAATCAACTATTCGAACAGCATGTGATGATCGCTGTCTGTTGGATTTCTATTACTCTATCAATTATTTGCCCTGTGAAATATTACGCCTTATATAGCGATGTTAGGCTGCTTTATCTTTTAACACAGTTTCAACGGTAAAGAAAAAATAAAAATAAATAAACGGATCTGTATAAAGAATTGACCCGTAATTTCCAGATGCATGTTCTGAGCTTAATCCGTTCAGTAACTTTCTCGAACCTGCATTACATAATCGGATTTGAGTCCATCTCCTTTAGAGTGTTTATGGTCAACAGGACTGAGGGCGCCCTTGTTGCCCAACCAAGATAGCACAGATTAGCCGGTGATTCACCGGAAGTACTCTTCAAAATAATTTTAGCTTAAGTAATTAGACCAAAACTTGAACGGGGTCTGCAAACTCGATTAATTTCTTTTGCAGCTATGGTCTCCAAAAAATAGACCCTTCCCCTCAAAATGATAATATAAATAAATAAATAAATAAATAAATAAATAAAAATTAAATAAATAAATACAAAAAATAAAGTTGGTCTGTGTTGCTGTGTTTGTTCATCCCAAAGAATTTTCCTAATTAAAATTAAGAAGATCCAGCTTCTGAGTAAAGTTCACAGTTCGATTGACACCAGTTAAATAATTCCTTCCTTCACCTGAAGAAGAAAAATTACACTGAAAATGTGTTTGTTATAACAGTTCAAAGAATCCCTATTCGAATAATTTGTTAAACATTTTTGCGTCAACGTGAAATTCAGCGTTTAATTTGGAATCAGATTTCCGCTTTCCGCCTCAGATGGTGTCGAACTTGACGCGGCAAAGCGTTTATAATCCGCTCAAGCGGTGAGTAAACAACCGATAGACCAACAGCGGATGGCTTTGCTTCTCGTCATTTCTCGGTGAGACTCGGCGCTCGGCGGACGTGCTTCGACGACGAGGCGACTGCTTTTCTTCCCAACCCGACCCGTCAGTGACTCTGCGTGTAAATGCTCACAGACAAGATGATGATGTCCCCGTGGGACCGCTGGTACTCCACAAGCTGCTGCCTTTGCTGCCATGTCCGCACAGGAACCATCATCCTGGGGGTCTGGTATATGGTGAGCATCCGTCTGTATCCCACTGCATCCCTGTAGACAATCAGCAGCAGCGGGGAAGCGTGGCCTCGTTGGAGGAATTCAGGTTGGATACTGTACTCCAACAAAAGGATGACATATTATTCCAGGATATTCTGATAATTTTTTATGGGTTTGTAAGCTTGTCGCAATAAGCAATTAATCGATTAATCGCGTGATAAGTTAAAAGCCCCCCAATAATGTCCATTCTGACGTTTAATATTTTTTGAAGGGCTATTTTGTTTTAAAGAGACTTTTTAATCTAATTTATTTACGGTTTTGTTTGCATTGGATTTAATTTTCAATTTATTGTTTTTGTCTTTTTTTTTTCTTTTTTTTTTATATACATTTAAAATATCTTCCTTGTCCAGGGTAAAGTGTTCTATACAAAATTGGAACTTATTGATCTTGTACAGGGCTGAATTTGAATTATTATGCCGTTAACTATACATTACGTAAAAATGGTCTCAAAATAACAATGTTTTCTTTTGTCGCAATAATTTCTGTCATAATTTATCGTCCAGATGACATGTGCAGCTAAGTGTATCCAACTATCACAGTTTATTCCAGGTTATTGTCTCCTAATTGAAAATGAGGAGAAAACCCAGCAGCCTTTTGAAGTAAATTTAAAGGCCATGTGGAAAAATCCTTTCTCTACCTGCTATTAATAAATCAGCAGCAGGTCTCTTCAGGTAGCAGGTTTGGTTTCAGGTTGCCTATTGAATGTGAGAATGTTCCATTTCTTCACCCTATCAATAGGGATGAATGAGTCATCAGCATAATGAACTGCACAGGCCAGAGATTGTGTTGTACAAAAAACACAAATTTCCAAGCAGACCTTTAATGTTCCTATGTTTATAGTATCCACTTAAACCTAGAGTTCATGTATGCATTTTAAGCTCTACAGCTCCACTGTACTTTGACTGTTTCTTACCCATATGCCCTCTGTTCCTAAGCTCATCAATGCCGTGGTGTTACTCATCCTGCTCACGGCCCTCAGTGATCCAGAAAAGTACCATCTGACCAGTGCTGAGTTGGCCAATGACCTGGATGTCATGGATGATGCCAGTAAGTATCCTAAAAACAAAGTCATAAGTAGAATGTCACAGTGTGTTTTCCACCCAACTGGCTACTATGCACTACTTGGTCTATCATACAAAACCCTGCTAAAATACATTGAAGTTTGTTACTGTAACATAAAATAATATGGGAAAATTTAAGGGGTGTTAGTGTCACATTAGTTTCACAGAAAAAAACCATAAAGTCATGCAACACTTGACTGTTTTAGTAGACTACCTCTCTAAGTAGTGGACAGTAAACACCTTTGTGTGACTATAACACCCAAAAGCACAGTCATGCAAACCTACTTTCCATCTGTCCAAAGAATTAGATAAATCCGTCTTAGTCCAGGAGTACTCTGGTCTTGTTTACCGCCACCACATGCCATTCATTCAGATTCCCTGATTCAGAATGACTATAAAGTCCCAGGATTAGATTTTCCCTGTAAGGCCGGCTGTGTTCCATATACAGCCTCTTCTTTTGAAACACACATGAAAACTAGGACACTTTAATGTGATTTATTTATCTGAGGAGTTTTCAGTGCCAAGGCTGGACAAACACTAAAAGTTAGAGAGAACTTCTGTGTAGTGTCGGACTGTTACTATCTACTGATTTGAGATAATCTATTAATTTTACTCAATAAGAAAAGCAACACCGTCAACCAAGACAACTCTACACAATTAATAAAAATATTATTTTCATTATGACTTATGATTATCTACTCTGTGAGTATATAATTAATGGCAACTAAATATTTTTGTAGAGACTAAGGAAACTGGAAACGGCTTTTTTTTAACACAACACCCTGATGTTTGCTTTGCACTTGTTTGAAAGTAAAGCACTGTTAAATAAATGTTAAGGTGACTAATGGATTTAAAGTCACCAGGAGACAAAGACTAGAAGTTAAAAGTAACTTGTTGCTGTATGTTAGCTAAAGTTGTTGTCCGCTATTAGCAAACATGGCTAATAGCCACCAACAGTCCAGCTAATTATCTCCAGATTAGCTGGAACACAAAACAGAGTATTATTGCACAGTTGCTCTATTTTGGAAAAAAATGTAATCACACTTGTCTAAATGTGATTAGACAAGTGTCTAAATACAAATGAGATTAATTGCAAATGAGGTCTGCAGTCGCACTTTCATTTTTGGTGTTCAAAATTCTCAGGTTCTAATTCTGTCAGCTCTCTTGACATTCAGGTAAATTAGTCGCTGCAAACAAAGGGACATATTTTCTGGACTAGATGTGATTCACCGGATGACTCATAGCTACAGTTTATTAAAGAAGTGCTGGATAATAAGTTATTGATTCACATGACACACAAGATGTTGTCTGGGTGAACTGTTCCAGTACTGCCGATGCTTTATCTGATTATACCAAGTTCTTATTTTACATAACAGTTATTGGTTTTCCTGTTACGCTAAGGGTGACGTGAGGTAAAACAAACAGCATGTGAGCCAAAGAACTGAGGTTTATCCCTTTTCTGCTTGACAGATATGGCATACCTTTATTGTTTCTATTTCTAGTTTGAATTTCTAATATTTTTTTAAAAATTTTGCTATTGCAGACATGTGCATTGCCTCAGCAATCTCCCTGCTGATGATCCTTATATGTGGAATGGCAACATATGGTGCATATAAGGTAAACTTAATGGTTATTTTGTAATATCTTTTTTTTTCTGTGGAAGAATTCTACCTTTCTGTCTCAAACGCTTTTGCCACAGCTGCGTGCCGCGTGGATCATCCCCTTTTTCTGCTACCAAATATTTGACTTTGCTCTCAACGCCCTGGTGGCTGTCAGCATTGTGGTGTATCCAAACACAATACAGGATTACCTGCAGCAGCTGGTAAGTGTCACATCATATAAGTACAAATGAGGTACGCTCCTTTATGTTTACCTGTTGGCTGTTTAATGATGGCTGTTTTTTTCTTTTTTTCACTCATTTGCAGCCGGATAATTTCCCTTACAAAGAGGAAGTGGCTGCGCTCAGTAACATCTGCCTGGTCCTCGTTGTGCTGCTCTTCATTGGCTGTATCATTGGCTTTAAGGTAAAACCTTCTTTGACTTCATAGTAAGAACACTGGCATACATTCAAAAGTGGTTTTTTTTTATCAGTATAAATACTTTTTATATTTCTTTCACATATTCTCAGTTGGAAGTCTATTTGAGCACCGTTTAGGTGTTTTTAAGTTTTCATAGGGAGTAATGAGATTACAGCATGATACTAAGACACACATTTATTAATAGATATGTGATAATTGAAACATAGAGATATGTATAATTTTATAATATTTTTATTTCTATTTTATAAAAATAAGTTAAAGCCAAAAAATTACATATAATTAACATTATGTAAAAATTATAAAATTATTGAGTATTAGTTTCTGTGGAATTTTTCCCACTTCTCAATTACTGTGTGTTGCTAAAATCATTCATTATATTGATTATAATACAATATATGCTAAATTTAGTTGTTTTCAAATGCTTAGTGTGTAAAATATTACAATTTTTTTCTGCAATAATCTTTACACAGTAATAAATGCCAGTATTTCTGTTGAATTTTCTAGCCTGCAGTCTGCTTCTTGTCAGATGTGTTTTTCAACCCATATATCTTCCAAAAAGGGAATTTCCTCTTGAAAACGAGCAACAAGTACAGATCCACTGAATAAATGAGAATATCACTGAAAAGCTCCATGTATGTCAGGAATTTTATCACAAAGTGAAACATATCATCTCGATTCATTCCACACAGACGGATATTTGGAAGCCTTTATTTCTGTTCCTCATGATGATTTTCCACATAAGGCTAATGAAAACTTAAGAATTAAAATTAGAATATTACGTCAAACCAATTAAAGAAATATTTTTAAAAACAGAAATATGGGCTTATTTAAAAGTATGTGGTTAAACGTTTCTACTTTCAAAAGGTACTTTCAGTCTGACAAACGAGTCTCATCTGGACATATTTTCTAATTCACTGAATATGACTGTAGTGTGCAGCAACAGGCAGGGGAGGGGCCGTGCTGCATTATTAATCTACACCCAGCTGAAGAAAACTCTTTCTTGGTTTGTGTCATCTACAAACCATCATCCTGATCACACACTGACCCTCCTCTGCAGAGAGCTGGGAAGTTAAATAACCCAGCCCTGTTCCTCCCTGTCCAGTCCCAACTCCCCCAGCTACTCCCCTCCCGGTCCCGCCCCAGGAAGCAGATCTTTGCCTTCCTGCGAAGGCCTCTTTAAATCACACCGGCTCATCTCATTGGCCTGTGACAGAGCGGCTTTGGGCCGTGGAGCAGATGGACGGGTGGATGGACGCGGCAGATGGTGTTGTGTTGAACAGAGGAGCTCCAGTGGCGATCCGCCTGCCGAGAGCAGAAAGGATTCTGTGGATAAAGAACACAACAGGAGCTTGTTTCTCCTTCTTCTGCTAAATGATGGATGGGTCTCAGGCAGATCCAGTAAGCTGAGAACCAACTCCAGCCTTTCATGCGCTGCGAGGCGTGCTGCTCATGTAGTGCAGCACGCATGTCTGCATGCAGGAAGTAAATCATTTAACACGGCTTCTCTGGGGATGAGACGACCCGACTGCAAATTTACACGAACTCTTAGAGAAATGTTAAACAGACTGCTGCTCGGTTTCCGTCTTGTGAAGACAAACATGTCTGCCTAGAATCACCGATTATCGTCGATTACTTTTGTAAACTCCTCAACATTTTTCCCAGTTGGTAGAGTTGGTATCAGGTCATCTGAGGTCCTCCTTCGTTTTTCTCCTGTCCCATCCCAGGCCTACCTGATCGCCTGTGTGTGGAACTGCTACAGATACGTGAGCGGCAGGGGCGGTTCTGAAATCCTGCTCTACGTCACCACCAACGACACCACAGTGAGTCACTGTCTACCGTCTACACACACATTCAATAAATCCAATTAAATCACAAAAAAAAAAAGAGTCCATTTATTTCAGGAACGTTGCCACTCAGTCCACAACTTGTGACTCTGGAGTTTCCCTGCAAAAACACAAAATCTTATCAAGTATTTTTTAGTCTAGTTTCTAGCGCAAATGTATTAGAACACTTAAAATAAGACAAAACAAACTCATAGGTAAGTTTTCAACAAGATATAGGAGCTTGTTTTAAGTCTATGATTCCTTACTATTGATGAAAAAGTTCTAATTTCATTGACAGACTGAGATAGGAAAATATTCTAAGTAAAATAATCTACCAGAGGAACTAGAACTTCTTCATTAATATTAAGGAACTACTGACTTAAATAAGCTCCTATATCATCCCTTAAAACTTAATTATGAGTTAGTTTTGTCTTATTTTAAGTGAGATATTTGCACCAGATTTGCACTAAAATACTCGGTGAGATTTTGTGCTTTTGCTGTGTTCCACAAAATTTTGCTAAACTAACTAATATTTTTAAGTATAGATATATTAACAAATGATTTTATGTTTTATTAGTTTTTTCCCATTTTTTTCAATGAATAATTGCACTAAACTTCTACAACAGAATGACTCTAAAAGTAGCAGCTCTTGTCATTACTTTGGAAACTATATGCTTTTTTTTCTTACATAGTTATATAAATATCTCATGGAAGAAAATACATCCATCTTTTTTTGCAAATATTTGAATTTGTTTTAAATCTAAAAATAGAAATAAAATTGTAGTTCTTCAGCAATTACAACAAATTTCCTATAGTAAATATTTACTTAAAAAAAAAAAAAAAGCTTTTCCCAAAACTTCATCTAACATTTGTGGCTCTAAACGAGTTTTATTCAGCAGAACTGTCTTTTATTTATTCCCTTTTCTCCAGTGAGAACAGGAACTTTAAACAGAAGCTGGAGAAAAGAAAACCTGAGTTTATGTCTTCTGGCAGCCCAGCTGTGCTGCAGGCGTTCCAGTGGCCGCCTGAGCTCCTCCTCTTCAACACTAATATCTCTGTCAGTCTTCATGTCCAGCGAACAGCTGTGCAAACAACTTTTATTAACAATACCTGTAAAGACGATTTCCACATCAGATCAGAATATGTGAAAAGCAGATAGTTCTGTGGAAGAATAAACTGTATTACCATAAATATGCACAACTTTTAAAGCGTTTTGCAGAACTGCTAATCCCCCTTTAACTGCTTCACGTTCACTCTCATATCAACCACAGAACCGACTGTTTTTGTTCTGAGTTTAAGTGAAGAAAAAGTGGAAGAAAAATCATCCGCAGTTTTAAATTACTAACCAAAAAAAATCTCACTCCTCCTATTCACACAAGAGGAGTGAATGTTGTTGTACTTGTGAAGAGACGTTCAATATGAATTCATTTTAAGAATTATTCACTTCTTGGATGCAGAGACTATTTTTACATAAACTATTTACTGAGTTGTAATTGACAAATTCACTTGGACTTCCCTTTATTTGGGGGTATCGTGCAAAAGAAGTGGCTGAACATAATCGCATGCCACACTTTTCAGATCTGTATTTCTAAAAAAAAAAAAAGTCTTCCTTTTCCTTCCACTTATCCATTTTGTGTTGATCTCTTGCAAGAAAATCCATTATATAAAAATATGAATATAACTTTGTAGTCATTATGCGACAAAAACGAGGAAAAGTTCAAGGCGCATGAAGACTTTTTTTTTTTTCTTTATTTTCTTGTCGTTCATCCAGTCCCGGGCTGCGCTCATGTTTTTATCGTCTGCGTAGGTTTACTTCTGCTTTAGCCAGTCTGTCTGCTGCGTAGCCAACATGTCGAAGGCAGGAAGGAAACATAAAGGCGTTTGTGGAAGCAGGCGGCTTTACAGAGGCTGGACGAACAGGGACGAGGCTCCGCTCTGCCAAAGCCATCAGCCTGCAGCCTGGATGGAGACCTGAGGCTCCACTGCTGCCACCCACTCACTAATTAGAACCACTTATAGCATGACAGGACGGAGGCAGTGGAAACACTAATCATCTGCTTTTACCATCCGCTCTTAATACCTGTCTCCATAGAGACCAGCATGTCCGCAAGGCATAGTCTATGTTTGATTCAAAACCCGCGTTTGGAAAACGTTTTTTACAGTTGAAACCAGAAATTTAAGGATGATAAAAATACACCTGCGATTTTTTTTTCTCAATGTCTGCAGTGAAATCAGATGAAGCTTTTCTTATTTTAGGTGAATTTGAATTTCCAAAAAATTATTTCTATTTGCTAAATGCCAGAAAACATAAAAAAAAAACAAAAAAAAAAACCCATTTATTTTTTGTGACTTTCTCAACCCAGTCAGGTGTTTAGGGTGTGTAAGAGAGACATTTAACATAAAAAGTTGCCATATTTCAGTTTATTCGTCATAATATCCTCTTCATTGTCAGATGAACAGGATATAGGATATATGTAATAGTGAATTGAAACAGTCTTTTTTTAAGTTAATTTGTACTTTTATTTCTAAAGTGTGGTTTGAAGACGTACTTTGAAAACTTTTGAAAAGTTCTGTGGGAAAATCATTTGTTTCGACTTCACTGAAAAAACAGAGCAAAGCTTTGACTTAAAAATAAGAATGAATTTGTTACATGTAATCAAATTAAATTTGTCAAACTTTACCTACATTTGCTTTACATGACAACTTAAGAAACTTACTACACTTATGTGATTACTTGTAACAAATGAACTAGTTTTTTTTAAGTTGGACCACCTGTTTTCTTATTATTTTTCAGTGTTTTACCTTGTTCAGTTTCACACGTATTTAGATGAACATGTGCTCCCAGTCTGCAGCGTTTCAAGCAAACACTCCACATATTAATACGTTGTGTGGTTTTATGTGTCGCCGTGGACGTTTAGGAAGCGGGGACGTCTATAGGGTCCTGATGAGTAAAACACCTGGCGGTGCAGAGGGGAAGTAGGAGGCCTCTCCGCTGCCTGACAACAGGAACCCGTCCATTTATCTCCTAGGATCAGCCTCAAGGTTCCATGTTTTTTCAGTTAAAACAAGGCGTATTCAATTAGAGCCTGGTACACACACACACACACACACACACACACACACTGCGGGCTGCTCTGTGGCTTTTGGTTAACAGCCTGAGCGGTGAAACAGAAGTAAAATGATGGTTTAGGTCGAAAGTGCACAAATAGAGTCCATGTGGGACGAATTTCTGGGCGAGCATTGAGTGGTTGACTCCCACTCAGAAGCAATAAGGTTCCCATTAAAATGCATCAGAGTGTGAAATGAGGGTCGTTTCTCTTTATGAGGTTGATGTGGTGGTGGGAGGAGGGGCAACATTTGCTTTGACTGCTTAGGTATAAACTTGATCCATTTTGTAACGAAATACATTTTCGCAGCGTTTTGTGCTGAAGTAAAACAACAGCTGTGTCCAACACAGCTCGACACATCATTAGCTGTGTTTCCATTGGCCGAATAATTGAGCACTTTGATATTTCAAAAATAAATTCGCTTAAAGGAAACATGGTAATTTTGAAAAACAAAAAAAAAAACCCAACAACAACTCGTTTTTAGATAAAAAAGTTTTGGCAGCAGGAAGAGTATTTATTTATTTATTTATTGGCTGTATCAAAGTTGGTTTATTTCACAAATCTAAAATAAATAAATAAAATGTTTTTTTTTAATTATTTTGGGTCATCATTATAATGTCGAGAACATGTGTAATTTATTTTTTTTGCAACACTTGCACAGAATGGAAAATGGAGAATATTTTATATAATATTTAATATTGCATTTGCATTAGAACTTCACAAAAACAAAATAAAGTTGATTCTGATTCTGGGTTGTTCAAGACAGAGTGATTCTCGACCAAATATTTAGGAAAAATAGAAGTAAAATTCTTGTTTGAAAGGATGAAATGAAATAAATATGCAATGCTTTATCTTGAAATAGAAATAAAAATAATAAATCATATGTGTAGGTCATCTTGAAGACGGTCAGTGGAATCAGTTGCTACAGCAAGTTTCTCCTGACTGCTATTACCTTTTGTTAGAAATAAAATTTAGCACAAATGAAACAGAACTACCAGAAACTACTTCACCGTAGTTTTCCAGGAAGGAAGAGAAATGACAAATGAAGCACGGGTAAAAGTGAACAGTTAGGCATTTGAGGGCCAGGGCAGTTCATGTCTGTAGGAACGGACTTTCTCAATGGCTTACTGTTTAAAACATGGGACCCATCAGTGAGACACATGGTGTTGTATATGAAGCCAGCTGAACCGTTCAGGGAGCTCACGCTTTTGTCGGCCACATGGTGAGAAGCGACTTCAGCGGGTGTTGATTTACTCAGCTGCTGAATGAGGCTAAAGACTCTTAGGTATTTTATTTGATGGGATCTCAGGTTTCTGATCTCTTAAAAACAAACTTTCTTTTGTTTTTAGTTTTCTTTCTCTCATTCTTTGTTTCTTTCGAGTTTCTTCATTTCCTTTCTTCTCTGTCCCTATCCTTATATTTGCACTGCATAATGTTTCTCCTTTATGTTTCCTCATGCCTGTCGCTCTTTTGCTTGTAGGCTAACATGAGGCAGGGTTGAAATTTTCAAAGTAATTAAACAGGATCTATCAGCTGTAGCCTGGACGTGAGAAGACTGAGTGAAAATGACAACCAGGACTTTGAACATGTGGTCAACAGTCTGGTTTAGAGCCCAATTCCAATCTCAAATATCACAGTGCTACAGATTCCTTATATAAATTTGCTCAAGATGTTACTTTTTAATTTAAGTATTCTAACTATAGCTATAAATTAATCCCTAAGTTCATCTGCTTAATAATTTAAAATGTTACAAAGCCATATTAGGCAAACATTCTAATTTAGTAATACTCACTGTAATATATATATATATATATATATATATATATATATATATTTTTTTTACATTTTTCTTTCCCCATTTCCTGCTTTTTCTAGATGTTGCCTTAGCATTGCACCACATACTTTGTGAAAAACAAAACAATGCTGATCAAAATATTCTCCTGTGTGTTTTTTTGTTGTTGATAATTTGCAGGTGCTGCTTCCTCCATATGATGACAACATCAGCGTCCCGTGCAAACAGGCTCCTCCGTCCTACATCTCCGCTGAGGCGACGGCATGAAAACATTCCGATGTTGGGATCCTGCAGATCGGATCCTCCCGTTAGCACTCGATACGACACACTCCAGCAAAACGACGCACCACACTGCCTCACTATGTTCACAAATATCCACGATAGCACACATCGCTCAGCGAACTCCCATTCCATCTCGCCGTTACCAACCAAATTGTAATGTATCAGTTCTCTTCCTCCTAGGTTTATCCAGGAGCGATTAGCATACTGTATGCCTTAGATTGTGGCTGAAATGACATGAAAGCTGTAGGAAGTCGCATAGATTACATATATTTTTGTGAATTCTATTTATTCTTTGTGCGTTTGTAACAGTATTATTGGGTCTTATTTATCTAGTCATATTTATGTTATGCTCAAATGCAACAGTAGCTGCGTTTCCATTACAAATGTGCACAAATCTTTGTAAAAAAAAAAAAAACTAAACTAAATTTTGCAATTGCAAAAAAAATTGTTTCCATCAAATAAGAAATGAAGCTAAAGCCACACATGAATAAGTCTGTTCATGCAGTAAGTCTTTGCAAAACATGGCGGCGACGGATGTAAACAGTTACATTAGAAATATTCATAATTCATCTGAAACGTTGCGTGTGAGAGCTCTCATGGAGCCAGCTGCATGTTGTCAGAAAAAATAAAAGCACACCATCATCCTGCTACCACTTCCTGTCGTCTTCTTCATCGTTTCCGCCAGTAGTAACATCCAGCTGTTGATCACTTAATGTGAAAAAAGTCACGTGAAAAAGTTAACTGTTACATCTATACATCTGTTTTGTATGAAATACATGTATTTCATTTGGCTGAAGAACCACCTCATCACACTGTAAAAACCTTTTTATTGAAACCAGTGAGTTTTTTCGAAATTGGCATGTTTCTGTTTAGCGAATTTATTTTTTGAATTTAAACTTGCACATATTCTATAGTTAATGGAAACGCAGCTAGTGAACGGTATGGATCAGCGTGGAAATGGATACGGAGTTATTCGGTATCAGTCTTGTCTGCTCGTGATCAGGGTTGGATTGCCTTCTCTCTCTTTCTCTCTCTCTGTTTCTCTATAACGGGTTGCACTTTATCGGCTCATGTATGAAGTGTCCCCTTAACTTGAAGTTTTCCAAAGAGATGTATCTGCCTGTATTCTGACATGATCAAAGAGCCGCCCTAATGTACATCACCAAGCATATCACCTCTTTTTCTGTGTTCTTTTTGACTGATTACATGGCTGTAATCAAGATCGTAGCGTTGTGAACTTTTAACTGCGTTTCTACCGACCGACGAAGAACGTCTTAGCTTAGCTTCACTTACTATTTTTAAAGCACATTGGAGGTGCTGATCTGGAATCAGTTAGCTGTGTGAATGCGGGGAAACTGGAGCGTTGGGAAAGCAGGTCCTGCTTGTGTTTTATCAATCAAAGAAAAGAAAAAAGCAGCTTTTTGCTCTGTGTAAACATTACACAACCATGTTCCACCAGATGGACTTGTTGCTGCCTGAAAACAAAACGCTCTGCAAGGATGCAAAAGTCTCTGTTTTGTGGAAATAATTGATGTGATATTTTTGTCTATTAAAACCAAATTTCCTGAACAGATGTTATGTTTTATTTCAAGATTTGGTACTAATCAGTTCAAAGCTCAGCTTGTGTATTAAGCTGAGAGACCTCTCTGTACGACGGAAAGTTTTCACAGCTCTTCACTTTTTCCATATCCGGCCCATCATAAACTTTTATGTGTAACCTCTGAAATTACAGTTGTGTTTTTAAATATTATTTTGTTAATAAAAACACAGTTTTACTCTACATGAAGGTAAAATATATTTAATATTATTTAATCTCAAGAGGAACTCGTTGAATGCAGAGACAGCTTTCTATTAATATTTTAATAGTTTTTTTAATAGGTAGTTTCATGAATGCTTTCTGCCTCAAGTATTTTGTTGATCTTGATGAGGCCCAAAGTAAAATAAGTTTGATACTTCTGTATTACAGTCTTACTCCAGCTTGTATTAAATGAACCTCTTTCCTCCAAATCGTACACACAAACACTTTATTTTAACAATATGGAATAACATTTTAGACATTTATGGTGACTTTATTAAGGGTAATTACACTTACATAAGTATTCACGGCTTTCATTGTAAAATAGCGTGACACAAAGTATTATGCAGCTGTGAAGTGTAAGAAGAATGGTGGTTTTCAAAATATCTTACAAATATAAATCTGAACTGTGTGGTGTGCACATGCACTATCCAGCCCACTAAACAAACCGCAGCCAATTTACCTTCAAAAGACTCATGTCTGGACTATATTTCTGCATAATTTATTGTCTGTATGTTTTGTGAAGTCCTCAGAGGTTTGTTAGTGAACAAACAGCGTCATGACAACCCAGGAAAACAACAGGCTGGGAAGACGTTTAAAGCAATGTTACGTAATGAGATAATATTTCAAGCTCTGAGCATTTCACAGATTCAATTCATCTGAAAACGGAACGGGTTCGTCGGATGCTAAGTGTGGCTGAACATCAAACATGGCAGCTGATGCATGCTTATCAGCTAATCAGAGGTTATATGAAGCGTTCCTACACATCGAGTAATTTTTTCTGAGTTTTTATTCCTCATTATTCTCATGTTTTTTATTAAAATATTTAAACGCTGTACAACATGGGAACGTTATTAATTCTGTTCTATTTGCTTGGAAAGTTCGGTGACAATATGTCACTGAAATAAACACAAGCTGTAGTTGCAGGTTTACAGGCAGGCTGAGCTGAACAAGAGGCGTCTCCGAAGTTTGAGTCAGAGGGAGTGTAAAAAGAGAGGTGAAGCAGATGGAGGACGGGACTGAGCGAAGCAGGGAGACACACTTCTGGAATATACATACATATATGTGAATATTTACGGCGGAAGGCAGCAATACTGGAAAAAATATTTCCAGCAGAGCTTTTCTTTTTGATTCCGTTCTGGGAGAGAATGAGATATTGTTTCAAAGGAACTTACAACTGATTCAGTTTTTCCAACAAGGTGAGTGACTTTCAAAGCTTTCAACGTTAGAACACAGTTTTGTTTCCATTCTGGCTAAGGCTAATCCAGGAAACAGATTATTTAATGCTTACTTCAGGGTCTGGGCTCCCTTCACCTGTGTCAGGAAAAGTCATCAAGTACGGAGAAATTATCAAAACAGAGATCAGGTTTAATAAAAGTTGATCAGTTCATTGTTGTTTGTTTGAGATAATAGTAAACATATTATTTTGGACTTATTTTATTAAGCAGAAAACATAGATACAATTTCAATATATTTAAAATGACAGTTTTTTTTAAAAACTTATGGCTTACTATAAGCTAAGGATGAGCCTTTATTTAATTGTTCATCATTTATCATAATAAATTTCTTATAAGAAGTGTGATTTATCATTGTAGTAATAAATTCCAATTGGTTATTTTTAAAAACCCCCAACACTGTCCGTATTGTTGGGATTTTTTATTTCACTATTTTCTCCACTCTTTGTTCAATAGAAGTATCAACAAATGTCAAAACATTTTCAAAACTTTGTGTGCAGTTTAGTGATACTAATTACACTTTATGTGACTGGTGTCCTAAAGAAGTGTATAGCAAATGTTTTTCAGGATCAGTATTTGTTGTCTGTGTGGCTATTATTCCTGTGTCACAACTATACAGTCACCTTAAAAAGAAGTAGTTCTTATTGTCACTTTTGTTGTTATCACAATAAGTATTGTGATTTTTAACTCCATATCGCCAGCGTACGCATTATTTTACTGTTGAACAGAAGAGGGTTAGGGTTAGACAAGTAGTAAAGAGGTGTCAAACCAAAGTGAGGTCAGAGGTCAGCTTATGAGTGCGGTAAACATGACCTCTGTTTGACCCAGGTCAGCAACTACAGTAGAAACTGTTCCTCTGTTCAGCGGTCCATGATATCAGCTTTTCCTGCTTCATCTGAACAATCTTGAAAGTTCATATTTACCACGATCTGTCTTTCAATGTGGCTGTATTTGTAGTTGTAGTGATTGTTGATATTTTTCTGATTTTTTCTAACTTCGGTGGCAAACAGTCTGAATATGGCAGACAGAGAATGGCTCTCCTGGGAGCCGGATTGGGAAACAGTCTGTACTACCTGTCAGCCTCTCTTAAATCAACCTAAACCACCTGTGTGGATAAAAATCCAGTGGCTCTGAACCCAAACGATGCCGATGGCTAAATACAGTCCTGAAGTGTCAATGGACTCTCAGTCGCAGCTCTGTAGGATTACAGTGGGAAGTCTTGTTTGAGGTTTCTCAGAATGCGCCATTTCAGATCCTAGAGGTGTTTTTCCTCCAGGTGAAGTCATCAGAGGTCTGCGCTCTGAGGAACCAAAGGGTGCAGTATGTAAAATTATAAAAACATATGTGTTAAAACTGTCACTACGTCATGACAGTACTTTATGAGACAGATAATCTGTGAAAAGATCGATCTCCTCCACCTCCTTCCTGAGCTGCTACTGTCATCTGAAGAAATGTACCAATCCTGATCAATCAGAGCCTGGAGGAGGGGCTTAGCGCTGTCAATCAACCTCATGTTCTCACTGCTAAATGTGCTAATGGCGGAGAAACAACTTAAAGTTACAGGAAAGCCATTTATCCACTGTCATCGGTGGCTATGCTAACTAGCCTTAGCGCTCATGACAGGCTGTGCAATGGGAGAGGCAGAGGCAGAGATGAGCAGTGCCACAAAAAGGGGTGATTGACAGCACTAATACCTTCCTCTGATTGGTTGGTTCTAGTTAGCACTGTGAGAAGGCAGAGGAGCTCGATTTTTTTCACAGATTTTCTGTCTGATTTTCATTTTTGCCTGGGAGCCGTGCATTTCTGCAAAACAATAGCGGCTCAGGGAGGAGGCCGAACTTTTCGTCTTATAACGTACTGTCACAACATAGTGACAGTTTCAACAAATATGTAAAACAATTTTTTTATAAAAGTTACACACTGCAGCTTTCATGTCTGGAGGAAAACCATTTTATGATAAAAATTAAGGTAGTAACCCTCTTTGGAATCGCAGTGGGGAAACAGTGATCCTTAGCTTCCAGGAACTGATGTCAAAACACAATATTGATAATGAATCATTGTTTTTCTACTTCAGAATAAGAACTAAGGGAGTAATCAAAAAACTTCAAAGAATCCTAAACCTCTTTATATTCATATCAATTTCTGCCATGGATTTTATTTGACGCCAGTCGTTTAGACACAAAATGGCCGCTGCACCAGATGGGTTCTGCTGGTTCTGCCCCCCTTGACCCTCAGGAGACTTTGGTTTCTTTGTTCATACTGTCTGGGAATATTCAGCGATTCAGGATTTATGAACTAAAAGAATATACTGTAATTTGTGGCAGGAGTTACTTCTTCACTGGAACCCTGTGTACATTTGATAAATGACTCACAGTAGAAATTGATGGAGAGAGTTGGAAGAACTTGGCAAGCTGAACCAAGTGCAATGAAGAAAACCACTGATGGAGATGGAGCTTCACACAGCAGAGCCTTTGCTCATAGGGTCAGACTATATATGTGGACATTGCTTATCTAGAGCTATCTTTAGCAAGAATTAACGGTGAAACCCCAAATACTATGGAATCCTGGAGAGATTTAACAGATTAAATTAAAAAGCAGCTTTTGAACTAGAAATTCTAGAGTTAAGATCTATGCTTGGTGACTTAGGGGAGGAGATGGGAGAAGATTAAAGGAATTCATATCTTTTTTTTCAATGCCATAATTTATTATGAAAAATGAGCTTGAAATGTTTTTCTATACCTTATGTGTGAAACATCTCTTTTAACAGACTGGATTATTAGAATCTTCTAGTATCAAAATAAAGCAAATTCAAATTCAAAAATACTTTGTTAATCCCAAAGGGAAATTAAATGTTGTTGTAGCTCATCAATATTCTTCAAAGAGGCATTGAAGAAGATGGCGATGGCTGTCAATAGGAGAGGTCTCCTGTAGCGGTCTGTACCACACTGAGCCTGAAGAAGCCTCTGACTGAAGATGCTCAGTCAGCCTCATGAAGAGGACAGTCAGGATCGTCCATAACATTTTTGTCCATAGCAACATTTTTGATTCAGTTTTAGATTTTCCTTTTCTGTCAGTTTTTATATATATATATATAAGTTTTTATCATTTTTTGCCTTGATGAACAAAAGTCTCTGCATATGTTCTCATATTCTGCATCATACCATGGCAGTGTACAGTGCCTGTATGTACAGTATGTGCTTTGAATGTATAAATTCTGCAGAGAGAACAGCATCTCTAATTTATTATTATTCTTATTAATCAAATTTATTACTGACAATTAGCGCTTTGTTTCAGCTGTGGCTGGTGTTAAAGTGGTTTATAAATAAAGTTGTTGATGATGATAATGATACTTCTGAAGTCAATGATGAACTGTGTGAAGCAATTTATTCTTTTATCCTGCATGTTAAAGGGGCAGCATTATGTATTTTCCAGTCACATACAGTCATTTTATAGCGTCTGTTACCTTCAGTTGTTATAAAAATGCTAGATATATAGGCCTCTGTCTATTTAGAAACTCATTTTCTTTCTTGAAATAATAAGAATAACCCCCAGATATGATTTTGTTGACGGAATAATATCACAATATGATATAAAGCTCAAAAAAGTTGATTTTACATCATACTGATCCTTTAATGAGGCTTGAAGCCCTTTTTAGGTTTTCAATATTTCATGATGTTGAGATTTACCTGCTCAACAATAAAAAATGTTTATTATTGAGCAGGTAAATCAAACAAATAAACAAAACCATCAAAATAAAGTAACGTTTTGCATTTTTAATTTAATGAATTTTGAGGCTTGCCAGTAGTTTAAATTTACCCGTTTTGGCCTCAAAGGGTAAAAAGTTTGAAAACCACCTTCAACAGTTCTTCACACAATAACTACATAATGGATTAAATATGATTTTTTTCTACTTTATGTTGGAATCAGAAACGCCCCAGTAAAATGCACTGATGTTTGTGGTTGTAACAGGGCAGCATGAATCAAGGCTCCCTATTGGACAGCAGACTTCCTGGCTTGTTGCCTCTCTGAGTTTCTGTTTTGTCATTTCCATCCAGATGAGCTCTCATCTTCTGATTTTATAAATCCCTGTTATGTTATGTTAAGAAAAATTTTCTATAATATGCTAGTTTTAAAACTTAACGTCTTGATTAAAATAGTTTTCAGATTAATAACTTATTCTGCCCTATTGACCTTTATTTTATCTGTAGTTACAGCAGATTGTTTGCTAAGGTCTTTTTGAAAGTGCCCTGTGTCTGTGTCTGTGTGGAAAAACAATCAGGATAAGTTCCAGTTTTTCACACTGATCTGTGAAAAGCCGTAAAAACAGCAGGAGATCAGGAGAAGCTCTGCTTCCACTTTGTTTAGATAAAGGAGACAACTGGTGTATGATCTTCGAAACAAATTGCAGGGAGTTTCTAACTTTAAAGAGGGTCAGAGACAACATCTGGTTGGATGAGCAAAGATACGCCTTATTTGAATAAATTAAAGACAAGAATACGCCTTTACTATAAAACTTTCTACACAGGAGTAACAAATTAGATTTGCTCTTGCAATTCTCCAAAGACGTCTTTGCACGTATTTGCTTTTCCTTCTTTCTTTTTCTTCCTTTCTTTCTTTTTCTTTCTTTCTTTCTTTCTTTCTTTCTTTCTTTCTTTCTTTCTTTCTTTCTTTCTGTCTTTCTTTCTTTCTGTCTTTCTCTCTTTCTTCTTTTCTATTTGTCTCAGGTAAATGAATGTCTGTTTTAGTGTATTTGAAGTGTCTGTGTTGTCAATGTGATTTTATACTTTTAAATGTTAGAATAAACTCTGAAAATGTATGCTGTGGAGTGTTGACTGTCATCTCTGTGTGGCTTTTGTTTCCACGCATGGAATCATGGAATCTGGAAGCACAAGAGACTATAACGAGCCAGAAGTTTTTATTTTTATTCTCTTAACAGTTACCTCTCTGCTGCAGTTGTCTCCTCTCTCGTCATGAGGTCAATGGTCCTGGCCTTCTTCTGCCTGCTATGCTGCAGCGCGGCGCGTCCAGAGAGACGCCGTCCCAAATTGGTCCTGGTCAAACGACGAAATGACACAATCATCCAGAACAACACACCGGGTGAGAGACTCGGTGTTAACGAGACGACTTGCACTGTCGTCTCGTTTGATACGATTGATAAGATTTTGCGCCTTTGCAGTGTGTATCTCTGCTCTGGTCGTCTTTGGACCAAAATCTGACCTCAGCCCTCTTCCTGATTTTCAGAGAATCCATGTAAAGCCACAGCGCTGGATTTCGTCTTCGTCATTGACAGCTCCAGGAGCATCCGACCTGAAGACTACGACAAGGTCAAGACCTTCATCATCAACCTGCTGCAGTTTCTCGATGTTGGCCTCAACTCCACCCGCGTGGGGCTGCTGCAGTATGGCAGCGTGGTCCAGCCTGAGTTCTCCCTTAACACCCACACCTCCAAAGCCCAGGTGGAGGAGGCTGTGAGAAACATGCAGCATCTGGCCACCGGCACCATGACCGGCTTGGCCATCCAGTACACCATGGAGGTGGCGTTCACCGAGGAGCAGGGGGCCCGACCAAAGAGCCTGCAAATCCCTCGGATCGCTATGGTCGTGACGGACGGGAGACCTCAGGACACGGTGGAGGAGATCGCGGCTGAAGCAAGGGAGGCCGGCATCCAGATTTTTGCTATCGGAGTGGGACGGGTGGAGATGAAGACCCTGAAGGCCATAGGAAGCCAGCCCCACTCTGAGCACGTCCATCTGGTGGCCAATTTTAGTCAGATAGAAACCCTGATCTCAGTGTTTAAGTCCAAGCTGTGTGGAGGTGAGCAATCCCTGACCTTGGTTTTAGTTGTCGTTATTCATTGCAGAGCTGTGCTTTAGTGTTTGTGCGTGTTCATTAGGTTCAGACATGTGCAAGGTGGTGGAGCATCAGTGCCAGCACATCTGTGTGAGCAGTCCCGCCTCCTACAGGTGCAGGTGCCGAAAAGGCTTCACTCTCAACCCGGATGGGAAGACGTGTAAAGGTGAGTCTCTGACTGTTAAACATTTCCAGAGCAGCTGTTCTGAAGCGGTTAATGACCTGCCGCCATGTTGTCTGTCTGAAGCTGAGGATATGTGCGCCGCGGCGGACCACGGCTGTGATCACATCTGTGTCAACCTGGCTGATGGCTACGAGTGTCGCTGTCGTCCAGGTTATGAGCTCACCATTGACCTGAAGACATGCAACAGTAAGAAGTCTCACTTTGACATGGACGATCCTCGCTTTATCCTGCTCATTCTTGTATTTTAAAGGGGTAGTATTATATGTTTTCCAGCCATGTAGAATCATTTTCTAGCAGTGTCAGGTACCTATATTACCATCAGTTGTTATAAAATTATGTCTTGAAAGAAATTTGACATGGTAATTTAAAGCCTTATAGTTGGGCCTCTATCTCTTTAAAAACTCCTGCTCTTTCTGAAACTCCACCTCACAACAATTCATCATCAGGAATTCATCACAACATGTCTCCTCTAATAACCCTCTAGCGATGTTTCTTTTTACCATTGTTTGACTGAGAAATAGCTTTTATAGTGAGCTCAGTAGATGAGCAGTTCCACCAGGTGCTAATTGCTGCTGGCTAGCTGGTGGTTGCTGGCTCTGAATGAGCTGAGTGGGGGAGTTGTGGGGGAAGGTCTGCTCTGTGCTTGGAAGCTTGGAAGATGCAGCTCTGAGGAGGAGCTTCGTCTCGAAGGTGGGGCTTGGGCCACACAGGCATTATGCACAGTTGAATGGTTGCCATGGGAAATTTAAGGATTTGTCAAACATGCATGAAAGAATTAAGGCAGCACTCTTTGATGTCTTAGATGATGAAATAACATTATCACAGAAAAGTTTAACTGAAAACTTGCCATAATTTGTATATTTCTAGTTGTAGGGAAAAAGCCCCAAAACATTGGAAACCATGAATCATTTTCCTTCTACTTCACAATTATGATCATCTTTGTGTTGATTTATTACACTAATTTCTAATTAATGCGTTGATGTTTGTGTTTGCATTGTAACAAGTTCAAGGGACACAAACACTTTTTCAGGGGTTGTAGTGTGACGCAAATCTTACTGTTTTCGCCTTAAAGACGACGTGCGCAAAATATGACAAAGTTTTGATTATGATCATGAATGATCTGAATAAATAAGGCCTTGCAACATATGTGGCAGACGAGGCTAAAACAGTCACGCTGAGCGGTTACTACGAAAGCATCTCTTGGAAATAAATGATCTTTGTGGCCCTCCGGCTGAAACCACAGCCAGCAGCCCTGCTACTACTGATGTCTTGTCCACCCACTGCTGGGAAAGCTTCCCTTTGCTCTCTTGGTGTATGCTAACACACACACAAAAAAAAAAAACAAGCAGAGGGGGATTTCCTGAAGGATGTGTGTTTCAATCATCAGAAATGTAGACTTGTATCCAGGCTGAATCCAAACACATCTACCTGACCGATCCCGAATTCACCACAGTGCCCCTGAAGGGAGGATTGAAAGTTACACCAATTTTTTTTTTTTTTAAGTCTGTTTCATTCGTCGATGTTTTATTAGTCCTGTTGTTAGTGCAGCGGCGGCCCTGGCGGTGTGGTTATGACATTAATAATGTGTTCTCTCTCCCTCCTCAGGAATAGATTACTGTGACCTGGGAAACCACGGCTGTGAGCACAACTGTGTCAGCTTACCGGGATCCTACATCTGCAGCTGTAAGAAAGGCTTCGTCCTGAACGCAGACGGAAAGACTTGCAGCCGTACGAGAATTTTCCCTAATTTCTGGAACGAGGTCAAGAGACCAAACCAATTCTGAAATCATTTGTGAACTCCAGATGATTAGTAGTTTCAGATAGCGATGTATTGGGGCGAATTTAATGCTTAAAGTGTTTTATTATTATTATTTTTTTTTTTGTTTTATCCTTCTTCTCAGAGATTGATCACTGCGCTGCTGGAAGCCATGGGTGTGAACAGAAGTTTATGAACACAGAAACCTCCTGTGTGTGTAAATGCACAAACGGCTACACACTCAGGTCAGACGGGAAAACCTGCCAAAGTAAGGCTTTCGTTACTCTATTTGCTAAAAGTGTTTTAAATATTTTTTTTTACACCTTCACAAAATAAGTCTAGTGATAAAGACATAAAGTCAGAAATTTACCTACATTATAACAAGACTCTTTTCCTTTTATTTTTGAGTTTAGCATTAAATTAGACCTTTTTTTCTCCCGTTTTTTAAGACTTTAAGGATTACCCAATTATTCCTATTTGCTATATGTGAAGATATTTGGAGGGATAATTTATTAGAATATGCTAATAAATTACTTTCTTTTACATAAACTGAGGTTACTATGTCTTTAAACAATTTTGTCAAAGCCCAGATCATGATGTCATGGCTTTACAAGCTTCTGATAGGCTGATTCACAACAACTGACGAAAGTGAAGGCACTTTAATGCAACACATAAACAAAACTACCTCCTTTAGTGACAGAATGGAAAAATCAGAAGAGACAAAGCGAGATATTAAGAGCAGAGATGTGGACCGCTCCCGACGGTTCTGTCAGGAGGAGGGGGACAAAATCCCAGCAAACAATCTGTGGAAGGACGTGTTGCCCAAATCATACAGTTTTAAATTTAAATGATCAAGTCATGTCTTTTTAACAAATGGAAATATTGTACTTCATCTGTAACTATAAAAGGCAGGAAAATACCTGCATAAGAAGCAGACCAAACAATTCAGTTGTCTCCAACGTTTGTTGATTCTTTTCTTTTCCCAAAAAATAAAAACACAACAGAACTCAAAAACATCAAACATATGTTCTTGTCGTTTTTGATAACCTGATGAATGTTGAGGATGAGTTGCAGTATTGAAACTCTTGAAAACTACTGACAGTCTTGTTCACAGGAGCTGACACATACACGCCTACACACACTCTCTCTCTTTCACACAGAGGTGGATCCCTGTGCTGACGGCAGCCATGGCTGTGAACAGGAGTTTGTGAGCGCCGGAGACTCGTGTGTGTGTCGATGCAGGAAAGGCTTCACACTCAGACCAGATGGGAAAACTTGTAAAAGTATGCGTCTAAACATAATTTTACCTTTAATTGTCCATAACCTGCATTTTGGAATTTTCTTTACAACTTAATGAAACACATTTAATGGTATTTTTGTTATAGAGTTGCGAAATTGACAGAAAATCCTGTTGTTGTCATTTTGTAATAGATCAGAACAGATCAGCACATATGAGGCTTTGAAGGAACCAAAGAGTATTCAACAGCAGAATCTATTTTTTGCCATTTCAAAAGCCTTCTTCAGACTCCTCTATGCATCTGAGAGCTGATTCAGAGAATAAAAGAGATGGAAGAGAGAGAGGAAAACATGCTGTCATTCACCAGCCAGCTGGGTCCAGTTGTGCCTACAGACTGGACTGCGTTGTTTTCAATCCAAGAAACATTCTTTAATCTTTCAGCAAAATAGATTTTCTATTTGCAAACAATTCAGCTCAGACGATTTGATAGTTTTCCACTTTCCGTCAGACTCTTAGCAGGTTTTTGGAAATCCAAATTCTGTGCATGAAGCATGAGTTTACCTTCTTCAGAGGAAGAGCTGGAAATCATTTTATAAAGCAAAATCAAAAATCTGAACATTCATTCTCCAAACCACTTAGTGATTAATGCAATCTAATCAATTAATTTACAATTAACCAGTTAACCTGTTAAAATGAATTAGTTATTTATCATGTTTAAAAGCTGATTCTGAATGATAAACTTTTCACATTATGAACGGGTTGAGAGGAATAAATATGAAAATATATATTTATTTCAAAATCAGCATATTAAGTCAAAGTGATGCTGCCTATGCTTCAGGTAGCTGAGACAACACCTGTTTAGTTGATGACATTTTTTTCAAAATTCTTTTAATTTCTCCTAAAAAAACAGGTTCTTAGGACTCATAGGGTTCTGATATTTGACTGTTTTTATGTCACATTTATTCAAAATAAATTGCACAAGAAAACTCTAGGATGTCGTTATTCAAAAATGTACGCTCTTGCTCTTTCCCCGTTAGCCGACAAATCTTGAGAAGTGATATTGCTGATGAAGAGAAGAAACTTTTCAAAACTACTGACAAACCTACACACACTCTCTTCCTCTTTCACACAGAGGTGGATCCCTGTGCTGATGGCAGCCATGGCTGCGAACAGGAGTTTGTGAGCGCTGGAGACTCGTGTGTGTGTCGATGCAGGAAAGGCTTCACACTCAGACCAGATGGGAAAACTTGTAAAAGTATGCAGATTGGAGTATATTGTGACTGAAGAAATCGTGAAGGTTTTTTTAAAAAGGATTTGAGAAAAGTATTATGTTTCAGTACTGCCTTGGTGTTCGCTACGCAGCGCCTTACAAAAGTGTCAAGCCATTTTGTTGCCTTACGACTGTGAACATGAGTTTGATTAAAATTTCAAGATCTAGAAACAAAGAGGAATTGTGGAGTGGAAGGGGAGAAAATCTTCTTTATTTTTATTTACCCTGAATCAATACTTTCTGGTGTTTAACATATTTATTAGGCTTTGTGCATTATAAATATATAAATAAATAACAATCAAAATTCCATCAGGGAAGAAGAAAAAGCCACCCAATTAACAACTAACTGTCAACTACAAGCTATGTAGGAAAATAAATAAAACAAAAAGAAAAGAAAAATTGAAAACCATTGTTAAGATTTATGGAACCACTGCACAGTCAAAATTTCAAGGAACTGCTATGCCTGGACATTTGTTGAGGGTTTATTGGAAAAAAAATCATAAAAGATTTCCAGGTTTTATGAAATCTATTTTCAGAGCCTCTCCTCACATGCCTGATTTTCTCTAGTTTTAAGTTAAGTAGTATATCCTGTTTCAACACTGTCGGTGGAGCAGCGTCCTTCCATTTAAGAGGAATCCCTGGTGAAAATGCTGTTACTTTTCCACCTCTAGTACGTTAACCTAAACCCTCAGGACTCACCCCAAAAAGCAGCATGAATGAGTATGGAGTAGAATCAACACTTTCTAAAACCCAGTTTCACTGCATCAGCAAATCTCTTTACGGTTTCTATCCTATTCTGAAAAAAATGCATGTGTAACTTGCAAAAGTTACATTTTGTGTCAGATTCTCAACGGGATTTATGTCTGAACTTTAACTGGAGTATTTCAGCAAAGTGTTTGAATGATCCAGACAATATTGTTGTGCAGAATAGTGCAGAATTTTACATATTGGCTAAAAAGTTTCATCATGCTTTTTCCAATACTTTTGTGAGAACAGTTATAATTTCCAGGTATTTTATGCCTGAAAGTCAGCATTCAGCGTTGTTCCGTCGCATTTAAAAGGTATTCATATCACAGAATCCTTATTATTACAGTCCACTTTTAGTCTTTTATTCAATCATTTTAATTTTTTTTTCATACACGGTTTCCTATTTTTGATTGTAAAACATACATGTCTGCTTATGTGTCATCCAGAGATAGAGCACTGCCTTGACGGGAATGACGGCTGTGAGCAGGAGTTCATAAATACGGAAAATTCATGTGTGTGTAAATGCAGAGAAGGATACACTCTGAGAAAAGATGGGAAGACATGTCAGAGTGAGTAATAATAAATTCACTGGAATGATACTTTAATTATTGTCTACACTTAAGCGATGAGAGGAGAGCCAAAAAAGAAAACACAGGAATGAATGCATTTTTTAAATAAAATTGCTGATATTAATATTTCTCAAAGTGTCAAACAATATTGTAAAAAGTTTGAAAAACCATTATAAAGAATTTTAATTTAAAGACGGTGTTAGGATTTGAACTGAGTATCTCCTGTTTTGAAGTCAGGGCATTGACCAGCTAAGCCACAGTACCTTGCAGTTGTTGAAATCACACTTTCTCTAAATGTCACGATATACTCTAAAATTGAACGCAAATAATACAATTAGCAGTATGATGTCATAAGGCAACATATTTCAAAGGTACTGCTGGGATTTGAAGCCAGGATCTCCTGTTTACGAGACAGGCACTTTAACCAACTAAGCCACAGTACCTTGCAGTTGTTGAAATCACACTTTCTCTAAATGTCACGAAATACGCCGAAATTGAACGCAAATAATAC
>NW_015114303.1:7104-8434 GCF_001443285.1 Poecilia latipinna | reverse complement strand
TTTCTCTAAATGTCATGATATACTCTAAAACTCAATGCAAATAATACAAATAGCAGTATGATGTCATAAGGCCACATCTTTCAAAGGTACTGCTGGGATTTGAACCCAGGATCTCCTGTTTACTAGGCAGGCACTTTGACCAACTAAGCCACAGTACCTTGCAGTTGTTGAAATCACACTTTCTCTAAATGTCACGATATACTCTAAACCTGAATGTAAATAACTTGAATACAAGTGTGACATCATAAAGCCACTTCTTCACAAGGTACTGCTGGGATTTGAACCCAGGATCTCCTGTTTACTAGGCAGGCACTTTGACCAACTAAGCCACAGTACCTTGCAGTTGTTGAAATCAGACTTTCTCTAAATGTCACGATATACTCTAACTGAACGCAAATAATACAAATAGCAGTATGATGTCATAAGGCCACATCTTTCAAAGGTACTGCTGGGATTTGAACCCAGGATCTCCTGTTTACTAGACAGGCACGTTGACCAACTAAGCCACAGTACCTTGCAGTTGTTGAGATCACACTTTCTCTAAATGTCACGATATACTCCGAAACTGAACGCAAATAATACAAATAGCAGTATGATGTCATAAGGCAACATATTTCAAAGGTACTGCTGGGATTTGAACCCAGGATCTCCTGTTTACGAGACAGGCACTTTAACCAACTAAGCCACAGTACCTTGCACTTGTTGAAATCACACTTTCTCTAAATGTCACGATATACTCTAAAACTGAATGTAAATAACTTGAAAACAAGTGTGACATCATAAAGCCACTTCTTCACAAGGTAC
Organism: Poecilia latipinna; assembly: GCF_001443285.1. Taxonomy (NCBI): domain Eukaryota; kingdom Metazoa; phylum Chordata; class Actinopteri; order Cyprinodontiformes; family Poeciliidae; genus Poecilia; species Poecilia latipinna. Next base: position 7,630 of record NW_015114303.1, on the reverse strand, counting down.
TGCTGGGATTTGAACCCAGGATCTCCTGTTTACTAGACAGGCACTTTGACCAACTAAGCCACAGTACCTTGCAGTTGTTGAAATCACACTTTCTCTAAATGTCACGATATACTCTAAAACTGAATGTAAATAATTTGAAAACAAGTGTGACATCATAAAGCCACTTCTTCCCAAGGTACTGCTGGGATTTGAACCCAGGATCTCCTGTTTACTAGACAGGCACTTTGACCAACTAAGCCACAGTACCTTGCAGTTGTTGAAATCACACTATCTCTAAATGTCACGATATACTCTAAAACTGAATGTAAATAATTTGAAAACAAGTGTGACATCATAAAGCCACTTCTTCACAAGGTACTGCTGGGATTTGAACCCAGGATCTCCTGTTTACTAGACAGGCACTTTGACCAACTAAGCCACAGTACCGTGCAGTTGTTGAAATCACACTTTCTCTAAATGTCACGATATACTCTAAAACTGAATGTAAATAATTTGAAAACAAGTGTGAGATCATAAAGCCACTTCT
>NW_015114303.1:0-1136 GCF_001443285.1 Poecilia latipinna | reverse complement strand
GCACTTTGACCAACTAAGCCACAGTACCTTGCAGTTTTTTAATTCACACTTTCTCTAAATGTCACGATATACTCTAACTGAACGCAAATAATACAAATAGCAGTATGATGTCATAAGGCCACATCTTTCAAAGGTACTGCTGGGATTTGAACCCAGGATCTCCTGTTTACGAGCCTGGCACTTTGACCAACTAAGCCACAGTACCTTGCAGTTGTTGAAATCAAACTTTCTCTAAATGTCACGATATACTCTAAAACTGAATGTAAATAATTTGAAAACAAGTGTGAGATCATAAAGCCACTTCTTCCCAAGGTACTGCTGGGATTTGAACCCAGGATCTCCTGTTTACTAGACAGGCACTTTGACCAACTAAGCCACAGTACCTTGCAATTGTTGAATTCACATTTCTCTAAATGTCATGATATACTCTAAAACTCAATGCAAATAGCAGTATGACATCATAAGGCAACATATTTCAAAGGTACTGCTGGGATTTGAACCCAGGATCTCCTGTTTACTAGACAGGCACTTTGACCAGCTAAGCCACAGTACCTTGCAGTTGTTGAGATCACACTTTCTCTAAATGTCACGATATACTCCGAAACAACGCAAATAATACAAATAGCAGTATGATGTCATAAGGCCACATCTTTCAAAGGTACTGCTGGGATTTGAACCCAGGATCTCCTGTTTACAAGACAGGCACTTTGACCAACTAAGCCACAGTACCTTGCAATTGTTGAATTCACATTTCTCTAAATGTCATGATATACTCTAAAACTCAATGCAAATAGCAGTATGACATCATAAGGCAACATATTTCAAAGGTACTGCTGGGATTTGAACCCAGGATCTCCTGTTTACTAGACAGGCACTTTGACCAACTAAGCCACAGTACCTTGCAATTGTTGAATTCACATTTCTCTAAATGTCATGATATACTCTAAAACTCAATGCAAATAGCAGTATGACATCATAAGGCAACATATTTCAAAGGTACTGCTGGGATTTGAACCCAGGATCTCCTGTTTACAAGACAGTCACTTTGACCAACTAAGCCACAGTACCTTGCAATTGTTGAATTCACATTTCTCTAAATGTCATGATATACTCTAAAACTCAATGCAAATAGCAGT
>NW_015114302.1:136390-145498 GCF_001443285.1 Poecilia latipinna | reverse complement strand
GATTCTTGACTCATCACTGAAGACAACTTTCATCCAGTCATCCACAGTCCATGATTGCCTCTCCTTAGCCCATTGGAGTCTTGTTCTTTTATGTTTAGGTGTCAACGGTGGTTTTTGATTAGCTTTCCTGTATTGAAATCCCATATCCTTTAGGTGATTTCTTACGGTTCGGTCACATACATTGATTCCAGCTTCCTCCTATTTATTTATGCTTCATTTGTTTAGTTGTAATTTTTCAGTTTTCAAGACAAATGGCCTTAAGTTGTTTGTCTTGACGCTTTGATGTCTTTCTTGGTCTACCAGTACGCTTGGCTTTAACAACCATTCCATGCTGTTTGTATTAGGACCATATCTTGGATACAGCTGACTGTGAACAGCCCACATCTTTAGCAACCATGTGTGAAGGGTTACCTTCTTCAAGAGGTTTCACCATCCTCTCTTTTGTTTAAAGGGACATTTATCTTGTTGGAGCCATGGTTCTTGCCACTCCACTTTGTCCAGCAGCCCTCCAAGGTGTCATGACTGCAGGTGTTTTTAACTCCAGACTAACAGACACATCTAATCTGGGGCAGATGTCCATTTAGGGAAAGGAAGTAGACTGGGTGTGTCCTTATTTTCTACCTCCAATTTGAGTGATTCCACACTTTTTTCCTCAGAATTGAGTGACTCCATATTTATTTCCCTCCCTGTGCATGGTCAATAAAAGTATCATTCACTAACTTCCACAATGTTTTCTCTTCATTTCTTTGAGTGTTCCTGAAAGCCAACAAGTTGCACTTTGGAATGACCTTATTATTGTATCATGTTTTTGATCTGAGTTTGTTTTACAGCATGAAATGTCTGAATGAGTGCTCATCCAAGACTGGTGATTCCATACTTTTTGCCAGGGGTTGTATATATTTAAACACTGTTAGTGATGCTGAGGTTCTTAGTAGGAAGGGTTTTGGGGAGACAGGGGTTCTGTCTAAGGCCCCATATTACCGGCCCTGCGTGAACTTGGCTTTAATGTTTAATAAGTGGCCTTCAATTATTTCCTCTGCTTCACAAGAAACAGGCAAAAAAGTCTTAGAAAACACAATCCCAACACTGCCACTGCAACTGGACTTGTGGCTAAAAAAGACCTCCCCTCTACATTCCTTCTTCCAATCACTCTCATTATCAACAGTGCTGTGTGTCTCTTGAATTAACATTATATCAATGTTCTTTAGAGCCATAAGTCTAAAAAACTCAGCCCTTTTTTCTTCATCTCTGGCACCATGTAAATTTAAAGTGCCTATTTTAAAATCACACTTTGAAATGAAGAAACAAAAGAAAAGACACAAAGACATGTAAAATATTTCTCTAAATATCATCATCAGCAGCAGTGAGTGCTTGAGCTCTGACTTTCAAAATCAGTTTCTTTAAGCGATATATTTCCTGATCTGTTAACACGTCATCAACAAAATGTCCAGTTTTCTTTGTTAAAACCCGAGAGGATTCAACAAACAATTTTAGATCTGGAAAATATTCTTCAATTTTAATCATCCTGAGTCCTTTAGTTTTTTGCAAAAACTTCTTAATTTCAGCAGGAGGATACAGATTCTGCTGATCTTGGCTCAAAGAAAAGCTACTATCAGACTCCAAGCTGCTCTCTCCTGCTTTGTTTGCTCTCTTAGCTCTGAGAGCTTTAGTGCTGCTGTTGGCAGGTTCAGAACTTTTCCTTTTCTGAGACAGTTTCAACAAATCGTCATCAAGCCGGCTTTCATCTTCACAAAGGTTTTCACAAAAATTTCATCAGATCTTTTTCCCTCTGAACCTGCATCAAAACTATTGATAGACTGATCATGTATCATCTCACCATCAGTGGTATCAACTTTATTAAAGTGATCACAACTTATAGAGGATTGCATCTCATGTTGTTCCTCTACAGTTACAACAGAAGGATCACCAGGATCCCCGGCTCCAGTAGCATCAACGACTGACTACCGTGAGACCACCAGCGGCCGTGGGGCCCGCCCCGGCGGCACCCTGGGCCGCCTCGACGGCACCGCAGCCCGCTTCAATGGAACTACCACCATCACCAGCCCTCACTAACTGTGTATTCTTGAGTTTTTCTGGGCACGATCGAATTATATGACCTTCGGCACCACAACCAAAACATTTCATGTTCTCTGAAGAGGCAAAAACCATATAATTAAACCCATCTACTTTGAAATTAAAGGACAGATTAAACTCATTAGCTGTCCTTAAGGATCATAAAAACCTGCCTTCTGTGACACACGACATGCTTAAGAAGCACAGATTTACACCCTAAAGAAACCATCTTTATGGGTGAAACAAGCTGTCCATAGCGTGACAACTCCTTAACAAGGAGATCGTTTTTAATAAACGGGGGTGCATTTGAGATGATGATCTTTTTAGCTGGACTAACCAGCGGGAGAACCGGTGTGAAAGGGTCATGAATGACAACACCCCTTTCAACCAACTCATTCACTTTAGATGTACTATCAAGAAAAATCACAATCGCTCCATTCATACGGGAAGCAGATCTCACACTATCACAACCTACCGCTCCTCCAACAGCTAAAGCTGCCTCTTCTACTGAACAATTCACTGTTGGTATGAGTTTGACAGCATGACGGCGTGTCAACTTTTCAAACTCTGCACCGCCCTCCACAACGGGCATGATGCCAAATGCCAAACCAAACCGGTAGCAAAAAACTACCAGACCAGTCTGGAACAACCAAAAACCAACTTACAGAACAAGTAACTGTACAAAGAAAAGTGTTTGAAACACCTTGCAGAAAAAAGTAGAAAGAAGACTCAAAAATCCACTCACGCCGACACTCCCGTCTCCAGCTCCATTCACTCCGCCATTCACTCAGAGAGGGAGAGAGAGAGAGAGAGAGAAATTGATTGATTTGGAAATACTCATTTATTCACTCAGTAGTGATCCATATGAACATCTAACAACTTAATTTACCTAATTTAACACATTCATAAATGAAAGTTCAGAATTATTTAAAGTAAATTATAAGTGTGGCAAGCTCTCACTAGTCTAGTCTATTAAAGCTCTTTTGTACGCAACACATTTAGTTCATCCATTTTTCAATAACATCACTCTTATTCATACTCTTAAAAAGCTTTACTCAATCAGTATTCTGTTCCTTATTAATTTTATATTTTCTGCTCAAATAAATTGCTGACTTTGCTTGACCAAGAAAAAAATTCAATAACCATCCAGTTTTCTTTTTCCCTTTGTCATATGTAAAACCAAAAATAAAAATCTGTTCTGTGAAACTTTCTCTAAATGATTCCCAAATATCTCTTAGTAATGTCAATAAATCCATAATTCTGAAACATTATACAAAACAAGGAAAAATATTTTATCTTGATGAACAGAAGGGACATTTATCTGAAACAACAGGTCTAATAACAGAAACCAAAGCATTAACTGCAAAATTACCATACAAGATTATCTACTATAATCACCAATATTTTTAGTCAATGTTGGCTTATAAAGTAACCCCCATCCAGGTTTCACCTCAAAACCAACTTTAAAAAAAATCTTTCTAAGGAGTATCTTTTATATCTTTCAATTTTAGTTTGTTCAAAGCCTTAGCACATCTCATAATCTTTCCATTCACAGAATCCAAAAACGTCCATTCATTTTTATCCTTCTCTAAAAAAAAAGTCCAGGACATTCAAAGTTTTTCAGTTTTGGCTTAGAACACAATTTAAAGAAAATACCTGCTTTATCATGTGCTAGAAGTCCATTAAGCCATCCCTTTATGACTTTTTTGTCAGCCTCTGATAACATTTGCCTAATTTTTGGCAGCAATATGCCTACAGTTCATAGAGTGATTTTCCAATCTTTGAGCTAAGGAAACGACATCATCCATTTCCGTTCCAACAAGTTCAAGCAGATGTTTCAGCATAACCACGCCCCTTTTCATCAACAGTTCAGAAATCATAGCCATATTGTCCCAAGCTGAACCCAGATGAGATCCCTTGAGGACAGGTTCCAGTATTAGCCACTTTAAAGATGTGAACGTTCCAAGTCTCTGTTTCCATGAGGTTCCAAGATTTTAATACATGAACATAAAAAGGTGACAAACACTTTACACTATATTTTGAGTGGTCAGAAATAGAATCTAAATTTCCAACTTTTGAAAAAATAAAAAACATCCTGTAACCTGTCTCCACAAAACATTTTGATCACCATACACAAAACTCTGTAAAAACTGTAATCTGAAGGTCGCGTTCCTACTTTCTAAATGAATCAAACCTTGCCCTCCGGCTTCCTTTGATAGAAACAAAACACTCTGCAGGACTCAATGCAATCTATCCGAAAAGAAATTTAAAATAATAGTTTGTAATTTCACCGAAAGACTTGGCGGGTGTTCCAAGATAGTTAAGCGATGCCACAAAGTTAAAGCAACAAGATTATTAATAATAAGTGTATGGCCTCCATCTCTTTAACCTACCCTCCATCAGCTCACTAAAACCTTCCCAATTTTAGATGATCTACATTTGATCCCCCAAGCAAACACCCAAATATTTAAAACCATTTTTCACCCATTTTAATTCATCAGGTAGTTTATGTTCCTCTTTTGTCCACTTACCATCTAACAAAGCTTCACTCTTGCTCCAATTAACTGTGGATGAAGAAATAATACCAAAGCATTCAATAATTTCAGTTAAAGTAAAGACATCTGATTCCCCTGGTATAGCTACATTAATGTCATCCGCTTATGCAGAAAGTTGAAAAGGTAACATTTCATTTAATTTTACACCCTTCTTTTGATTTGACATAACAAGGATTCAACACTCTACAAATACAACATTCCTGACATTGCACAACCGGTGAGATCTAGTTTTAAATTGTATGTTTGTTTTTAAACTGTTTTTTTTAACGATTTGTCTTTTTTGAATATGCATTTCTCTCCAAATATCAACCAAAGAAAAAACTTCAATCAAATGTTTTAAGAAAGAAATGGTTCCTATCCAATTGATCATTTTCTGTAAAATCAAAATCTCCAGCCAAAAACTTAAAATCTTATGCATCACATTTACATGAAACATTTTCAAGTTTATGTAAAAACAGAAAACCCTTTCTTGTCCTGTGATTGGAGCATGTACATTAACAAAAACAATATTAAAACACTCATATTTTGCTTTCACTGTCACAGTTGCTGCTGAGCTGTGACCACTCACACCTGATCATCATCACCCTGATCTCCAGCTACTGCCATATAAGGACAGATCTTCCTCCTGCACAGTGTCAGATTGTTGTGAAACCCTCAGCAGTAACACCATCAGGCCTGCTGTTAGCTACTTGAGCTATTTGCCTGGTTATTAACCTGTCTGTCTCTTCCCTACTGTCCAGATGCCCTTCCTGCCCCCGATCCTGACCTACTCCACTGAATTTGGACCTCCTGGCTTTTGACCCTCCGTCTGTCTGACCCTGAGATCTGGAACCGTCTGACCTGGATTTGGATTCCCTGGCTCTGACCCTGGCCTGTCTGACTGTGAAAAAGCCGATCCCTCAATAAACACCTGTTGTGTATTCACTGCTCAGTCCCTGCTTCCTTCAGTGCCTGGATCGTGTCATTCACTACCATTAATCTACCTTTTTCACTTCTTCAAATTAATATGACTCTGGTGAAAGAAAAATAAATGAATTGCAAGTTGCCTAGTAGCCTGGCTTAAATGACTCAATAATTTGCCTTCCCCCTCCCCCCCATTCTCTCATCCAATCTATCTCATTTAAACAATCACTGTGTACAATCACTGTGGACCATCAAAACATTTATATGTTTTAAGTTCATTTAATCAAACACACTGACTCACTTCCTCACATCTCTGGCCCAGATCAGATTCAAAGTAGAATCTCTGAAGTGGTTCATTACAAAATATGGAAGGATTAAAACAAAACAAAAAATACAGATAGCAAACTTCAGACTCATCATCACCGTTAAATTCTTGCTTAAGTTTTCCGTTTTTAACCGGTAAACTTATTTGTCACTATAACCCTGATAGGTATTTTTCTCGAACCTACATAAAAAGACCACAGACAACGTATATGAATTTTATAGACAAAGCTTTTGCAAAAGGAGAACTTTCCATCAACAGCTCATCAGCCGTTCACAGAGAGTTCTGGTCTGCTTTCGCGTGAGCCCCTGTTTTATTGTCAAGCAGAACAGCCAGAAAAAAACAACAAAGGTCGTAAAACTTCTAACCTAAACAAACCAGCAACTCAGTTCCAGGTGTGATATCTGATCTACGATCTGAGCCCAGTTCAGCTCTAGGTCAAACTGTCAACAAAGAGGGAGGATAAACAAGAGACAAAATACGACTGCTCACAGGCAGTTAGGAGGTATTCTGGTTGATAAGAATTAAGGTCTGGGAAACACAGAGTTAACTGTCTCACATGAAGATAAACAGACAGTCGTAACCTCCAGGTCAGTTTATACACACATAAGGAAGAGAACACTTTAAACTAAAAATCACAATAATACTGATTAACATTAGACTGAATATGAACTAAAGTAATAACAAAATGATAATACCAAAAATCTCTATCAAACCCCCTTTTCTTTTATTATTCAGCTGAGATCTCATATACAGAAGAAAACGTTTCTTGTCAGGAAAAGAATTCTCTTTTACATTTTTCATGTTCTTTGAAACTTTCAGAAAGTGTTTAACATTTTGCACACCATAACTTTTCCTCTGCTGAACAAGAAATTTACAAGATAAACTGACCAAACTATCTCCAGTCCAATCTTCATCTCCACCTTCTTCCTACTCGTCATCTATTTTGCTTTCTGATTCTAGAACCTTTTCCTGAGCATTTCATTTCTGTATCTCTTTCTTCATTTTCTGTTTAAGAACTAGCACACTCAGACTTTTCTTTTTACAGAAACTTCAAAACCATCATTCTCCACTTTGGCTGCTTCCCATATCCTCTATTTTGTCTGTTTGTTTTTCTCTGATGAGACATTAGTAAACTCTGACTCTTCCACAGTGTTATCTTCCTGCCTCTCCTGTGAACCTATCACCATTTGACGTTTCAGGATCTGTTCCTCTTAGACATTTTTCATGCACTTCTTTTTCATTATAAGTAGTCTTCTCAGAAGTTTGCCCTTCTGCTTCATTTGTCACTGCACTCCCTGAATCATTGTCCTCTTGCTTCTGCGTTTTTGAAATTCAAATTTGAATTCAAAAATACTTTTTTAATTTGCTATTAACTTAGATTTTTCAAAGAGTTCAAAGAGGGTGATGGCTGTTGGCAGGAAAGATCTTCTGCAGCAGTCTGTACTGCACTGAATCTGAAAAAGCCTCTGACTGAAGATGCTCCGCCTTCCCAAGACAGTATAGTGAAGAGGATGGTCAGCTTTTCGCCTCCTTCATCTCGAGTTTGCTCCGAATTATTAGGAGGGGGATTATTTCCAGGACACACTCGAACCAAATGACCAACTTCCACACAACCAAAACACACCATAGTACCTGAAGTTACATAAATAGCGTAATAAAACTCATCCACTCACACATTGAACATTAAGTTAAGGTCCTCATTCTTTTTATTCAGAATCATAAAGACTCGTCTTCTGTGTGAAACAATGTGCTTTAATTGCTGCGACTTGTAACCAAACAGCATTTCTCTGACCAGGGAAACAATTTTCCCATGCTGTTACAATTCTCTCACCTACAATTCATCACTGATGAACAGAGTTACATTTACAATTGTGATTTTTTTAGCAAGAGTACTCAACAGGGAAACAGACAAAAAGACATCATTCACAACAATGCTGTTTGCCTTCTCCACACTGTCAACAAAAATGACCAGAGTGCTGTTCATCCGAGCAGCAGATTTAATGCTGCTATGACCTAGAACTCCTCTCACCGCCAAACTACAGTCCTCCACTGTCATAGAGGTATTACCGAGTATGATCTTCATGTGTATGATGGATTTTCCCAAACTTACAAACTATGTTGTCTGTAAGTTTGGGAAAATCCATTTCCGACATTTTGCATCAAAAGGCAAAATGCCCGTTGTTATGCACAGAAATGTAACAAATTACTCTTAATCTAGCACCACAACCACAATAATCTAAGAATAATACCCAGAAAAAACCATGAGAGATAGAAAAAGCAAAGTTAGAAATTCTCAATCTCTCAGTCTACTCAACACACTCCTGATGGTGAGTGAGAAAGAAAAGAAAAAAATAATGTATAAATGATAATATAATGATGATAATAATAATAATAATAATAATAATAATAATAATAATAACTATTCATATTATTCATATTATTATTAGCAATAGTAAAAGTTATAGTAGAAGTAGTAGTTAAAACTTTAGCTCTACATTTTATGCTGATAATTGTAATAATTGTCATAACAGCTTTGGAGGTAAAAAAAAAAAAAAAGAAGAAAAAAGAAATGCATAGATTGTAGAACAGATTTTGAGTAGAAAATAATTTTATTGAAATGCAAAATAAAAAAAAATCTTTGCAAAGTGGATTCATGTTCCAAGACTAGAAACAGTTAAAAAACAGAGCCTAGCCTTTCTAGAATGCTCTAAAGTCTGAAGCATTGAGATCTTCTACATCAGTGGTCCCCAACCCCCGGTCTGTGGACCGGTACCGGTCCGTGGACCAATTGGTACTGGGCCGCGCAAGAAATAATTAAATATTTCCGTTTTGTGTATTATTTGAGTCTGGTGGATCTTTTATTTTGAAAATCCTTTAACCGGATTCTCTTGGTTACTTGCACACCAACAATGAGCCCACAAGAAGCAAAATGAGTAAGAAACAGATCAGATGTCTTTGGAAAGTTTCTTGGCAAAGGGGAAAGGCCCAGACAGGAGGATGGATTTATCCCGGACAGGTAGGTGATTCCCACATTACAAGCCCGCTCTGCGTAACATGCAGCGACCGGCTGCTAATGAGGCAATGAAGCTTCAAGCTGCTTCGCCACGTTCAGACCAAGCAGGCTGTGGATGTAAGCAACACTTCAGGTGTCATTGTCTCCCATCACTCCCTGAGGGACGTCAGAGAAACAAGCTCAGGGATCCCGTTAGTCATTATCGTGAGTTAAAAATTTCATGAAAGTAAAATGCTCGT
>NW_015114302.1:125909-133181 GCF_001443285.1 Poecilia latipinna | reverse complement strand
GTTTTTGTGGTGCATCTGTATCTTATTTTGAAGGGATATATAAACATTACCATAGCGACCAGAGACAGGGCAGTGGTCGAGAGGAGATGAGTAGAGCTTGCGATTCTTAAGTCTGGTTTAGACGGCAAGATTTAAGAATTGTCGGCCGATTCTCCAAACCTCACAAACCGATTCCAGTCACAAACATCCCGATTCCAGAGGATAATTCAGTAAGACCCCCAACATAGCAGGAATTTAGAATAACCAAACACGGATGACGATGTAGGAGCAATAGTGATAGTTTGTGGACTCATTTTAAGAGATAAAAGACCTAACAAAAATAAAAGGCGGCGGATAAAAGACGACGGGAGCAGCCGCTCTATTTGCTGCACTATGATTTGGAGATGACTGTTTTTTCATAGTTAACATTTTTAACTGAATAAACAGATATAATAATGACCTTTAAATATAATAATAAACATTTCCACATATCATCTCCGATATCCACTGGACTCTCAGTTGAGGATATGTCAGCTGTTTGGGATTCCCCTCTGTTCTTACGTCACCATGATTTCTGATTGGCTACCTGTCACATTCAGCAGGTTGTATTCTCGTTCCCAGTCAGGGAAAACCCCACAGGCTGCGATAAAAGGGCAAAGAAAACCAAATTGGGCATATTCAGGATTTAGAGGGAACACCAATATGCAGAAGTCTTATCTGATGGTTCATTCCCCCCCAGGCCGCAGCAAAATTTCCAAGTCTTGACTGGTCTGCGGTAATAAAAAGGTTGGGGACCACTGTTCTTCAGAAGAAATTATCTTGCCATTGTTTTTGCCTTAAAGTTAAGTTTGTGGCAGTGCAGTAACGAAGTGGTATGTGGAGCAGCAGTAGGCTGGCCCATTAGCAGGCCCAAGGATGCCGAACTTGAGGAACTCATGGACAAAAGTGGACTGATAGGGTTACAGCGCTTCATTGGAGTTTGGATACATAACAGTCAGTGTTCACAAGACCTCAAGTGACTGAATATCACGAGATTAAATTTTGCAGTAACCGAATTAGCGAAGAACCTCATGTCTCACACAGAAGAAGGGTTTGTAGAGGAGAGCATGCTCCTGCAGTAACTTCCGTCATCAATGCCAGCACAAACACATCATGTGCAGTACAAACCGTTTAACCCTCACAAGTATGCACATGAGCCACAAAAACAGCAAATCTGATCCACACAAAGGGCCAATGGGCACAATGCGACACACTCACACACATGTACAAATACATACACTTATAGTATATGCCTGTTTAGTCTATTTTTTTTTTTACAAATTGCACTAAATATTAAAGACAAGAAAGTCTTTCTTATCAAGGACACCGAAGACTAATAGGTGTCCATGAGGTCTCCAATATACCTCTACATCGCCCCACACTATTAGAAACCTTGTTGAAAGATCTCCAGCTCATGAGATTCTGATTTACCTCAAAAGGCAAAGGAATAGCTTCTAAAAGGTAGATTTTAGTTCAACATCACAAAAACCTGAATTTTCCTTTTTTTTATGGTAGCCAGTGCCATAGAAGCATCCCCACCTCATGTTCACTTTGAAACATTTGTCTCTGTCTTCTTGCATCTCAGGATCTGCAGCAACCAGGGAGGAAGCTCACCTCACACGGGTCACTCACTCAGAGGAATGAGAGGAAGGGAACAGAAATCTGTTCTGCACAGTCATGAATATTGGGATGAATAAGTCTCTGTTGTTGCACAGTTAGTGAGTATCAGTGCAACAGGAAATAAAGGGAAAAACGGGTGTTACTTGTCAGGATTATCTGTAGGACTTTCCCTGCTGACAGGTTTGCACAGGATAAGACCCATGTCAGGTGTTTGCTGGCTCAAACCAACCAACAGTGTTAAAGAAAAAAAATGAAGATTTTCCCATAACGGCCTCATGGGGTTCAGATGATCAATCTGGCCTCAGTTTGACAGGCTATTGTGCTCAGCTGGGGGTGAAGCTTTTCTCTGACACGTCAATGTGATATCTTAGTCGAAAAATGTCTCTCTCTTCCTGGTTTGTCAAACCAGTTGGAAGGAGACAAAGTACTAAAGATGTGTTTGCAAACCTTCAGCTAAACTATACCGTAGCCCAGTTATACCGCTTTGAAGTAGGTAAGGACCCCTGAGTTCATTAAACCCAGTAACTTACAAAGAATAACTCTTATTACACTCTCGTGTTTAAACCTATGCTGAGTTTCACTCACCTTAGCGTAAAAATACACCAGTACTTTTCTATTCCTTTCACCCAATAATATAACTATGAGTAAGAATAATAAACTCCAAATACTATTCTTATAAAAACCAAACACACACCTGTATGAGATTTGAACTTTTGAACACAATAATAAATTCACAAAAATGCAAAATGTTTCAGTCTTGGTTTCACAAAACTTATGTTAATTAATGTGGGCCCACACTTCAATGTCCACCTAAGCCAGCAATAATTAACTAAAATATAGTCCCAAAACAAAAACCCGTTGCAGGCCTGATGTGATGATGAAAGCGTGGAACTGCAATACCTTACTCCAAGGAAAATCTTGAACCTTCTTGAAATTTCACCTGTCCTTATAGTCCCAGTTGGCAAGATGTCTTCAGCTCATTCACCAGTCCCTCGGTCCACAGGATTCAGGAACAGCAGGAAAGCCCAACGCAGACACAGTCCCCAAGCACAGTCACAGAAACTCTCAGTAAGCTCATCTTTCTGCAGTAGGCTCCCACGACGGCAACATTAGTTAAGTCTTCTGTTAGCCGAGTTAGCTCACAGTACTCACTGTCCATTCACTGTGCTAATAAATGCTAATGCGTTAGCGAGCATTACATATGACCTTCCACCTACTGTACAGTGAATTCCGGTCTGAAATTATCACAGTAGCTATAAGAATGTAAAGTCGATATCTATAATCAGACTGTCGAGTTGAAAGCCTATATATCTGCAAAAACACTTTCTTAACTCCGCCACGTTTATTCAGCGCGGCTCATCTCGTTCCTTTCTCATTTCTATCACACTGCACGATACTTCCTGTCTCTCCACTCTACTCTCCTATCCCTTCCTGATCCTCCAAGTACACCTCGCTGCAGCAAACAGAAAGGGGCTCCGGAAGTGAAAGGGGCGCCATTTCCTGTATTATCTGCGGTCTCCTGTTTTTATTTTCTTTTTAAATTTGTGATACATCTTCAGCTTTAGGAAGGAGTTCCACTCTCAGCATGTATTTGAACTTCAATCTTTTACTTAAGCGCAGCTCACAGTTTTTAACAAATTCTGTAGTTTTCGGTGTACTTCTAAATCTGCTCGTTAGTCGCATCTTTTCGGGGTCTACTGCTGCCTCTAGTGGCGTGTGGGTGGTAACACAACTAATCTAATTACATTACTAAATCAGAATACCACAAAGTCTATATTATTTATTATCAATTCTGGCATTATTGGAACAGTAAAATATAAATTCCCTCACAAAAAAAATACCTTTCCATTTTCTTAAGAAAGTAGAGCTAATTAAATGACAAACAAGACCTGAAAGTGATTCCAGTTTCACTTGATGGCCAACCTGTTGAAACTGTGGCAAATTTTAAATTCCTTGTGTCATTCCTGGACAGTCAGCTCAACTTTGCTGAAAACACTGACTATATCTTTAAGAACTGTTCTCAGAGACTCCATCTTTTAAGAAGATCCAGTGATCTTGGGGTTACCCCAACCTCAAGTTGGAGTTAAAATGTTAAAACTTAACATTCTAACTAGAGTTTTAACTTAACTCAAAACAACATTTTAACTCAAGTTTTAATTTTTCATCTCCTCGGCTGGTTTGGTCACATGAGCTGTAGATTAACAGATGTAACAAATATGGGCTATGCAGCTAACAGCGGCTACAAAAGCAGCATCAGAAGATGGTTCTTTAAGGAGCCGGAGGTGTGAATGAAGACGCAAAGCAATGTTGTAGTTTTGATGTATATATATTAGTGATTTGAGGAAAAACAAACAACAAACAATTACAAATACACAGTGAGAGACAAGTTAATTCAAAATAAATAAAGTCAAAGATCAGAGTTCTTGTCGTTTTCCTAGCTCGCCATCGGTTTCAAAGAGGATCTGAGGATCTGATCCATCATGAAATAAAAAAACCCGACCTAAAAGGCCCAAAAAACCCCATTAAGTGTTTAAACAATTATGTGCAATTATTAAATATCTAATAATTAAACTAAACATTTCAGTCAGGTTTAAATTAACCATAATTTAAATAAACAAAAAGAGTATCAATTAATTTCAAACTAATCAATTTAAGGTTAAAGTTGAAATCAAAGTTAACTTTCAAAATATCAAGGAAGATAAAATAAATTAACTCAAATACTCAAGCAAAATGAGAAAAAGAAAATAAATATACTGTGGAATATCAATTTAAATGTAGCTACATCCTATGTTAATACATTTCATTACAACAGTGCCAGAACACGCACAATACCAGCGATTAGGTTACCTTTGTGAAGAGAGTGGGGCGTACTAGACCACAATCAGCTGTGACAGTCTTGGTGACGGCCCAGGTAACAACGCCAACAGTTCTAATAAAACAATGCTTTCAATGAGCAATCGAGCAGAAATTTCAGGCTAAAAAAATAGTGCTATCACACAACCAAACTCGCCAAAAGATCAAATCTGTGGATTCAGAGATTTTGGGTGAATTTCCAGGATGAATTGTCAGCAAGACGCCAAACAGCCAGCCACAATCACAGTGGAACAGGTGATGTAGTTCAAACTGCGCTGGAGGCGGGGCTTTAAATAAGTTGAAGAATGTGGGGCAACACAGGAAGTGGGCCCGCAACAATAAAAGTCTTTACTAATTGACTAATTGCGGGTTACACAGACAATCTTTTAAGAACACTTAGGTAAATAGTGGTGAAACCAAAAACAACTCTGTCTCAACTGTTTGCAGAGAGCATCCATTCTCTTTATTCATCAGTTTGACCCTCTGTGCTCATGAAGATGTTACTGTGTTCCTTTGGCAACTAAGAAAATCTATTAGAAGTCATTTATTGACAGTGCAATAATTAGTCTTAACCAAACTAAATAACATTTACCTATAGCGTGCTTAGTGTTTTGATCTATTCACAAATTGTTGATAATGTGATTCTATGAATATGATTTATCGTTTTAGAGCCGAAGGAAAATTTCCACCTTGATAGATTAAATATATGCATATTACCACAAGCATATTGTGATAAAGTTCATTATTTTCCATAATGTAATGATAAAAATTAAACTGTCATATTTTAGATTCATTGCGCACCAACTGAAATATTTCAGGTCTTTTATTGTTTTAATACTGATGATTTTGGCATACAGCTCATGAAAACCCCTGTCTCAAAAAATTAGCATACTTCATCCAACCAATAAAAGAAATGTGTTTTAATACCAAAAAAAGTCAACCTTCAAATAATTATGTTCAGTTATGCACTCAATACTTGGTCGGGAATCCTTTTGCAGAAATGACTGCTTCAATGCGGCATGGCATGGAGGCAATCAGCCTGTGGCATTGCTGAGGTGATATGGAGGCCCAGGATGCTTCGATAGCGGCCGTAAGCTCATCCAGAGTGTTGGGTCTTGCATCTCTCAACTTTCTCTTCACAATATCCCACAGATTCTCTATGGGGTTCAGGTCAGGAGAGTTGGCAGGCCAATTGAGGACAGTAATACCATGGTCAGTAAACCATTTGCCAGTGGTTTTGGCATTGTGAGCAGGTGCCAGGTTGTGCTGAAAAATGAAATCTTCATCTCTATAAAGCTTTTCAGCAGATGGAAGCATGAAGTGCTCCAAAATCTTCTGATAGCTGCTGCATTGATCCTGCCCTTGATAAAACACAGTGGACCAACACCAGCAGCTGACATGGCTCCCAGACCATCACTGACTGTGGGGACTTGACACTGGACTTCTGGCATTTTGGCATTTCCTTCTCCCCAGTCTTCCTCCACACTCTGGTACCTTGATTTCTGAATGACATGCAAAATTTGCTTTCATCCGAAAAAAGTACTTTGACCACTGAGCAACAGTCCAGTGCTGCTTCTCTGTAGCCCAGTTCAGGCGCTTCTGCCGCCGTTTCTGGTTCAAAAGTGGCTTGACCTGGGGAATGAGGGACCTGTAGCCTATTTCCTGCACACGCCTGTGCATGGTGGCTCTGGATGTTTCTACTCCAGACTCAGTCCACTGCTTCTGCAGGTCCCCCAAGGTCTGGAATCGGCCCTTCCTCAGGGTCCGGTCACCTCTTCTCGTTGTGCAGCGTTTTCTGCCACACTTTTTCCTTCCCACAGACTTCCCACTGAGGTGCCTTGATACAGCACTCTGGGAACAGCCTATTTGTTCAGAAATTTCTTTCTGTGTCTTACCCTCTTGCTTGAGGGTGTCAATGATGGCCTTCTGGACAGCAGTCAGGTCAGCAATCTTACCCATGATTGCGGTTTTGAGTAATGAGCCAGGCTGGGAGTTTTTAAAAGTCTCAGGAATCTTTTGCAGGTGTTTAGAGTTACTTCGTTGATTCAGATGATTAGGTTAATTGCTCGTTCAGAGAACCTTTTCATGATATGCTAATTTTTTGAGACAGGGATTTTGGGTTTTCATGAGCTGTATGCCAAAATCATCAGTATTAAAACAATAAAAGACCAGAAATATTTCAGTTAGTGTGCAATGAATCTAAAATATATGACAGTTTAATTTTTATCATTACATTATGGAAAATAATGAACTTTATCACAATATGCTAATTTTTTGAGAAGTACCTGTAGTGTCCAAGGAACAAACGTGTCTGAAGGACAATCGATGACACCATGCACCAGCTGGACGAGTTCTGCTTGACTGACCAAATTAAATATGTGAACAATGTCCACTAGGTGTCACTAAGGCTCTATATTTTCACTTACAATTTAACATTGGAAAACTAAACAAAACTTAATGATGGAGTCAGCACACTGGACATTTGAATGGACAATTCTCTGTCCATTCAAATGCCTTCAGAAAGCAGAGCAATAATTTCTGAGACAGGTCTGAGGAAAATCTTGGCATGCCCTCCTTTTGTTATCTTCGCTTCTACCTGGTGTACGATCCTGTCGCTGCTTGGTAAGGTTTTCACAATGATCTCAATGGGCCAGTCGTTCCTGTGGGCTTGACTGTCTTTAAGCAAAACATCTCCCACCTTTATATTTCTTTCTTGCCGAGTCCATTTCCTGCGCACTTGTAGAGTGGACAACTATTCTTGTTTCCATCTCTTCCAAAATG
>NW_015114302.1:121283-123748 GCF_001443285.1 Poecilia latipinna | reverse complement strand
ACTATGCTGCCCTCACGATGTGTAACTGGTACAAAGCTAGACAGCTAGCTTACACTTAAAAGGTCGTTGAGTCGAAAATAATCCAGTCCTTGTTTTATTTTGCAACTCTGCTTTGTTTTATTTCTCCTTTTCTTTTCCTTTTCTTTGTAAAACTGTAACAAACACAAAAACATGCATCAACCACGGACAAGGTACGGAAAACAACCAGACCAAAGCAAACAAATGGCTCCTAACCAGTACACAGCACAGCGCCAAACCTCTTATAAAATATAACACAATATTGTTATAACAAAAAATGAAATAAACTTACAGACAAATGATGTCCAAGGGACAAACGTGTCTGAGCGATCTGAAGCACCACGTGTACCACTGGACGAGTTCTGCTTAACTGCCCAAATTAACTAAACAAATGATAGCCACTAGGTGTCAGTAATTACACTTACAATATAAACTAGTCAAAACATACTGATGGAGTCAGCACACTCCCCGCTTGGCAAAATAAAATTTTGACAATATATTAACAGAAAACTGTCCATATTCAAAGGCCTTCAGAAAGCAGAACACTGATTTCGGAGACAGGTCTGAGGAAAACCTTGGCATGTCCTCCTTTTGTTGTCTTCACTTCCACCTTGCGTACAATCTTGTCACTGCTTGGTAAGGTTTTCACGATGATTCCAATGGGCCAGTCATTCCTGTGGACTTGGCTGTCTTTAAGCAAAACAACATCTCCCTCCTTTATATTTGTTTCTAGCCGAGTCCATTTCCTACGCACTTGTAAAGTCGACAGATATTCCTGTTTCCATCGCTTCCAAAAAGTGTCTGCGAGACACTGGACATGTTTCCATTGTTTACCTTGAAGAACACCCATTTTGAATTCTCCACAGGGAGCTGACACAGTGCTTGTCTTTTGAGTAAGCAGCATGGCTGGAGTGAGAATGGTTGGCATCTCAGGATCATTAGACACAGGCACGAGAGGTCTGGCATTCATGATCGCCATGACTTCAGCCATGAGAGTGCTCAAAACCTCGTGTGTGAGATGAGTGTGTCCTGTTTGGAGTAACATAGCTTCCAGAATGCGTCTGGCTACACCGATAAGTCTCTCCCATGAACCACCCATGTGTGATGAATGTGGCGGGTTAAAAATCCATGTGCATCCTTTACTTTGGAGATAGGATTCAACCACGGCCTCCTTGGAGTTGATGTTCAGTTCTCTGCATGCGCCCACAAAATTGGTTCCCCTGTCAGATCGGAGAAGCTTGGCAGGACCGCGGATAGCAAAAAATCTCCTCAGGGCGTTGATGAAGCTATCTGTTGACATGGATTCCACTAGCTCTATGTGCACAGCTCTGGTTGACATACAGGTGAAAAGGACTGCCCACCGTTTACTATTAGCACTTCCTCCTCTAGTGCGGCGTGTACTGATGGTCCATGGTCCAAAAACATCGAGACCCACATTTGTAAATGGAGGTTCCGGTGTAAGTCTGTCTGCAGGCAGATCTGCCATTTTCTGATGTTGCAAACGTCCACGTAGCTTGCGGCAGATAACGCATTTATGGATTACAGAAGACACTAGACGCTTGGATCCAATAATCCAATAGCCAGCAGCTCTTATAGCTCCTTCCGTTATGTGGCGGCCTTGGTGAGCCACCTCCTTATGAAAAAATCTCACAAGTAATGTGGCAATGTGACATGTTCGGGGAATGATCAGTGGATGTTTCTCTTCATTTGACATCTCTACAGATGAAATACGACCTCCAACTCTCAGCAAGTCCTTACTGTCCTTCACAGGGTTAAGTTTCTGAAGTAAGCTTTGTTTAGGAAATGTCTCTCCTTTTCCAAGACACTTAAATTCTTCTTTGAAAGCCTCTTGTTGGATGTCACGAATGATTAGAGTTTCAGCTTTTTTGAGCTCCTCCGTACTGAGTACTTTGGCAAAATGTTTTCCTGTTTTATGTTTTGAATCCTCATGATTCTTCTTAAAAGAAACGACAACACTCTTGAGTCTGGCAATAGTGCGACAGAGCCTGGTCCAGTCTGAGAAACGCTCAAATCGGTGTGAACCTAACGGACCTGATGAGGTGTGGGTAGTCAGAACTGTGACAATGGGTCGAATTTCAACATCCGTTTCAGGTTCCACCAGACCGAAGTTGTTGGTTTCAGAGAGCTTTCCTGCAGAATTTGATGTCAAAAATCTGGGACCTGTAAGCCAACTGGTCTGTTGTAGGCTCTCTGCTGCCGTGAACCGGGTGGCATGGTCTGCTGGGTTTTGATTTGTGGAAACATAGTGCCACTGGTTTGGACAAGAGGATTGCCTTATTCTTGCCACTCTGTTGGACACGTACACATAAAATCTTCTTGAAGAATTATGGATGTAGCCCAGTACAATCTTGCTGTCTGTAAAAAATGTGACTGCATCCACACTGACGTCCAATTCCTCTTGGATCACTTCATACAACTGTACAGCT